>NC_083470.1:1112500-1117500 GCF_030014155.1 Tachysurus vachellii
AACTGTTAAAGAGGTTAAAGTGATTAATTAGTGCAGAAAGTGTAAGATATGGGGTGAAAAGTTAAGGATAAGTTCTCTTGGAATCCTGGACCTGGACGTCCAAGGCTCTGTGGGAATTCTCCAAACAACCGGAGTTCACCACACTGTCACTGGACTGTGAGGTCAAAACCCAAGTGTTGAATACTCAGATTTTCAGGAGAACACGTCTGGCCAGGCGTTCGGGGTATGAAGGATTGCACTGTGAAGCATGACATTAGCTAGTCATGGGTCTGAGCTCAGAACACTACACTACAGTCTTCTCTAAGTCTCCAGCATACGTGTTAGCCTTCACCCGTTCTCCAGTAGTCACACGATAGTGCATGGCTTATTGGTATCTGAAATCTGTATCTCAGTATTCTTCTGTACCTCCTACAATCACCCCCGCATGAGGTTCATGCCCAAAATATTACCACAATATTTTGGGGATGAAAATAAAATTTTGGGGATGTCTGAAGCACACAGTCGTACTGAACGTTTCTGTGTTCTGTAGCTGTACAGATTCTCTTCACTGGACCTAAGATTCCCAAACCCTGCTCCATCAGGACAATGTCCCTGTACACAAAACCCCTGAGGCTCCATGAAGTCATGGTGTGGAGGTGAAGGTTGGAGTGAAGAACTCGAGAGTCCTGCACTGAGCCCCGACTCTGACTCCACACCACTGAACTGGAACTGGAGTCTCCTCGACATCCCAACATCAGAGTCTGATCTCACTGACGCTCTCGTAGCTGAACCAACACTAATCCCCACAGTCACAATCCAACATCTAGTGAAAAACCTTCTGGAAGAGAAAAGTGGAGCTGATTATAACAGTAAAGAGAGAAGAATATGTGGGGGGAAGAAGAATAGGGATGTGGTAGCCTAGTGGTTAAGGTGTTAAGGGCTACCAATCGGAAGGTTGTGAGTTCGAGTCCTACGTCCACCAAGCTGCCACTGCTGGGCCCCTGAGCAAGGCCCTTAACCCTCAAAGTCGCTCTGGATATAAGGGCGTCTGCTAAATGTTGTAAATGTAAATAAGAATAAACCTGGAATGAGACGATCAACAAGAGCATATACAGATGTGACTGTCTGAGTGCACAAACTTTTGACCATGTGGTCCATCGTCCCACCCAGTAAAAGTGCAGTACTGTCCCTAAACATGGATGCAGCCTGTTTCCATCCCAGCAGGAGTACAGTACGTACAGATCAGCATTCGTTCCGTCCTCCTCCATCTTTTATTCTTCTATTTTTTTCCCGCTGATGGTTTCTCGCCATTGATTTCCCCGAGCCTTTTCTCAGTGTGCCTATTCAGCATTTAGAGAGCGTCTCTGTAAACAAAACGCTAACCATATTCAGTCCTCCCTCCCTCCCTCCCTCCCTCCATCCCTCCCCCGGGACATCTTAGGCTCCATTAAGTGATTCCACTTTGGGCCAGGAGTGGCAGGGAATTAACATGGGCAAGCGTGGGATCATCTGCACAGTTTAAAAACAACTACAAAAAATAAATAAATGCATAAACCGCACTAATATGAAAATCAATGCTGCAGCAAAGCTAAAGAGCTCATGTGGGGAAAGTCCAATAAAGCAGCAGCAGCAGCAGCAGCAGGGCAATTCCAACCTCTGCTGGGAAATACTTTAATTCATTCTCTCTCTCTCTCTCTCTCTCTCTCTGTGGACAGCTTTAATGTTCTGCAGTATTTATGTGGACGCTTTGAGCAGCAGGAATAAAGCTGTTGAGTGTCTATATTGTGGCTGTCAGGGACAAATGAGAGACGCAGCAAGAAAAAATCCTTACAGCCGGTGATGCTTGCTAAAGTGCCCTTGTCTCATGTTTTGAGTTTCCCAAAAAAAAAAATAAATAAATAAATAAATAAATAAATAAAACATTTTATGTCCGTTTCGGGTCGAGTTCCTAATAAACGCAGAAACAGTAAATGTGCTGAAGGCAAAACGGTGATGCTGGTGTCAGCTAATGGACTGCTGCTCATTATTCAATAAACACTAATGTTCTAGAAATTTGACCAACATTAGCCTACTATCCTACAGATTAGCATTAGCTTCCTAGCAGTATAATCAACATGTGGTCATTTATATAGAAAATCCTTTACAATGTAGCGAGAAAGTTAAAGTTATAAAGCGCTGTTTAAGTCAGACGTCTGGGTGTAAAGTCCTAAGTCTAGATGTATAATCGTTAGTGTAAAGTACAACTTGTAAAAACATCCGGGCGCATAGTCGTACGTCTGGGTATAAACTCGCATGTCTAGTCGCAAGTCTGGATGTAAAGTCATACATCTGGATGTAAAGTTGTACTTTTAGGGGTAAAGTTCTGTGTCTGGGTGTAATGTTGTACGTTCGGTTTGGGTCAGGATCAAAAGATGCAAAGTCTGAGAGTAAGTAAGTAAGTTTGTAAATCGGTAAGTCAAGTAAACCGTAAATATGTAAAGTCAGGGTGTGGAGTCGGGGTGTGGAATCAAAGTGCGGGGTTGGAGTGGTTTAGTTGGAGTGCGGGGTCAGGGTACGGAGTCAGAGTGTGGGATCGGAGTGCGGGGTCGGGGTGCGGTGTCGGGGTGCGGTGTCGGGGTGCGGTGTCGGGGTGCGGTGTCGGGGTGCGGAGTCGGGGTGTGGTGTCGGGGTGTGGAGTCGGGGTGTGGTGTCGGGGTGTGGAGTCGGGGTGTGGAGTTGAGATGCGGGGTCGGGGTGTGGTGTCGGGGTGTGGAGTCGGGGTGTGGAGTCGGGGTGTGGTGTCGGGGTGTGGAGTCGGGGTGTGGAGTTGAGATGCGGGGTCGGGGTGCGGGGTCGGGGTGTGGTGTCGGGGTGTGGTGTCGGGGTGTGGTGTCGGGGTGTGGTGTCGGGGTGTGGTGTCGGGGTGTGGTGTCGGGGTGTGGTGTCGGGGTGTAATATGAGGAAATCCTAACTAAGTAAACATATAATTTGTTAAAAATATCCGTTAAAAGACGAGTGAATCTCATCCAGATATCTTAAGATCCTGACACTGCCTCAGCCTTTTAAACTGTCTGTTCATTACTTTTTATTTATTTTTCTATTTCATGTGATTCTAAAAACATAATCAATATTTACTGATTTAAATGTTCTGGATATAAAAATTCTACTGAGTCAGAAATAAGTAAAACATTTGTATTATAATAATAATAATATAATAATAATAATATAATAATAATATAAAAATAATATATTAATAATAATATAATAATAATATAATAATAATAATAATAATAATAATAATAAAATAATAATAATAATAATAATAATAATAATATAATAATAATAATAATAATGATAATAATAATAATAATAATAATAATAATAATAATAATAATATAAACTATAATCTAAATTATATTCACAATAAACTATTTTAATACATACAAAAGAACAAGTGATCATGCAACCGAGGATTATGGGAAAAAATGGTGTGTTTCAGAAGAGTGTTTGTGGGCAGCTGCAGTGTGTGTGTGTGTGTGTGTGTGTGTGTGTGTGTGTGTGTGTGTGTGTGTGTGTGTGTGTGTGTGTGTGAGAGAGAGACGGATTGAGTGCGAGATCTGTTATGATGCTGAGATCAGGGTGATTTGTTGCACAGCAGGAACACGAGGGACCTGAAAGTACCATCACTCTCACCACTGAATCTCAAACAGCTGCTCTGAGCCTCTGTGTGTGTGTGTGTGTGTGTGTGTGTGTGTGTGTGTGATATCCTGTCTGTATGCTGTGTTTTACATGGCGTCATCCATCATATGCTAAAACACTGTTCACTCACACTTAGACCATGAGACACTTCAGAATTCCTCATTACAGTAATACACACACAGACACACATGTACACACACGTACACACACACACACGTACACACACACACATACACACACACACGTACACACACACACACGTACACACGTACACACACACACACACACACACACGTACACACGTACACACACACACACACACACGTACACACACACACACACACACACACGTACACACACACACACACACACACACACGTACACACACACACACACACGTACACACACACGTACACACACACACACACGTACACACACACACACACACGTACCCACACACGCATTTAAGCTGTTGGTGTTTGACAACTAAAATATCTCAACTTAAGATTGTGTGAGATAATCACTCATACAATATTAAACACACATTATATATTTAGCAAGACCTTTGTGTGTGTGTGTGTGTGTGTGTGTGTGTGTGTGTGTGTGTGTGTGTGTGTGTGTAGTTAAAGGCCGGTGTGACGATGTGTTAACATTATATAGTCCTTGTAGTTCTTGTTCTCACTTACATTAGAGCAGCTAGAAACATCCACTATTTTAAGCTCCACCTCTTTGTTCTCTAAAAAAAAAACAACAACATTGTTGCTATGGAAACGTTAACATATTAGAACGAGCGCATCCGTATAACCCTGTAATTTGGAGCCAAACCGTTGTCAGAGCTGCTGTTAGAAAAACTGTGTGACGTGACGGCGAAATCTCAGACAGGTGGCAGGAAGAAAAAAGAAGCTATGAACCGATTCAGGACGAAGCCGCTACCTGTCGTAGTCTCTTGATCCAGGATTACTGATAAATACACTGCGCTGGCTGCTACCATCAGATGATTAATTCTAAAATGATTTAAATTATAATGGCACCGCCCGAGTCCAACACACACACGCACACACACACACACACACACACACGTGCACACGCACACACCACAACAAATTCAAATAATTACTTTTATTTAATGGTGATCTAAAATCCGCTCCATGCAGATAAACAACGCAAACCCCATTCAGAGCTCATGTGTAATATCTAACCCAGAGGTCGTCAACCTTAAACACTCAAAGACCCATTTGGACCCGTTTTACACAAAAAAAAAAACACAGGGAGCCACAAAACCCTTTTGACGTTTTTTTACCTTTATGTAAAGTGTAGAAAAAACTGTAGTGTGTTGCACTATT
>NC_083470.1:1132500-1135000 GCF_030014155.1 Tachysurus vachellii
GTTATTCTGTAGGATTTGTGTGTTAATCTGTATAAACTTTATATAGTGACTCACACACAGAGTGCACATACGTTTGGGATTGGTCCGGCCACAGCGCGTCGCTATAACAACTCCGGAGGAAACAGGAACAACGAATACAGTTCCGACTTAAGAACTAACATTGTGTTTATATTGTGATTTAAATCTGAAATTTACACATTTACACATTTACACATTTACAAATTTACACTGATTATTAGTGACAATCGGTTCTATTTAAGCAGTGAAAGTTAAGTAAATCAGTCGTTCTGAATGGATTTGAAGTAACTAACAGTATTAGGGATTTAATGTAGCATCATTAGTGACATTTGTGTTCATTTCAGTATAAAAAACTCCTTTATCCTTATTATAATAATACTGTCACTGCACTGTACGTGTATTTATTATATACATCATATTCACAATATTTCTGCAATTATTATGTGTTGTTCTTTTATTTCAGAGAGAATAATCTAACTTTATTAATTGTTCTGCTCTGAATGTTATAATAATGTATATAATGTTATAATAATGTATATAATATGTTATAATAATGTATATAATGTTATAATAATGTATATAATATGTTATAATAATGTATATAATATGTTATAATAATGTATATAATGTGTTATAATAATGTATATAATGTGTTATAATAATGTATATAATGTTATAATAATGTATATAATATTTTATAATAATGTATATATAATGTCTTATAATAATGTATATAATGTTATAATAATGTATATAATATTTTATAATAATGTATATATAATGTGTTATAATAATGTATATATAATGTGTTATAATAATGTATATAATATGTTATAATAATGTATATATAATGTGTTATAATAATGTATATAATGTTATAATAATGTATATAATGTCTTATAATAATGTATATAATGTTATAATAATGTATATAATATTTTATAATAATGTATATATAATGTGTTATAATAATGTAGATTATTTGTTTATGTCATGTGCATTACAACTGACAACTACAGCTCTGTCTCCATCTTTCTTGTCCTGTCCAAAACACTTAAAAGTGTAGTTTCTAAACAACTCTGTTCACATAACAACCTCCTGGACATCAAGCATCCTCTTTTCTCACTGCTATGCTGATGACACTCTCACCGATCTTCTCCGCCTGACTGACTGACATCAACCTGGAAAAAGAACGAGACGTTTAGCTCAACAAGGCAAAAACAGATCTTCTCATCATACCTGTCTGCTCCTCAATCAACCACACACAAGACAATCAGGACAGCCAGAAACCACACGGTGACTTCTTTATTTTACTTTTAACTGCTGTGTTCTGTAGGTTCATTCAGTATAACATCAAGAAAATCAGACCCTCTCTAATTGATCATGGAGCATATCTACTGGTCCATGAGTCCAGTTCATCTTCCTCTACTGGTTTTCTGTAGCCAACTGAAACAAATTTAAAGCCTTGATGCAGACATAAAGGACCTTGTGAGGAACAGCATCTGTCTCAACACGCCGCTTCTTTGTGGTTTCTGTTTCCTCCCCAACCTGCAATCAGTTCACCACCGATGCCTGGTAGACCTTCCAACTGACTGTCCCTCTGAGGTGCAATGAACATTTCCAACCTCAATCTAAAGAGTCACGTCTTCCCTGAACATTTCACTGACCCCTACACAGGCAACACAAAGGAACACTTACACCTTTATTCTCTGCTTCACTAGCACTCAGTTATAAATCTCATCTCAACTTGTTTTGTCCTCTGCTTGATATATCGCTTTGCTAGTAATTCTTCATTTGTAAGTCGTCTGATAAATGAATAAATGAACGTGCAATGTTTACATTCTCCACAAGGGGGAGACATAGTCAAACATTCCAGCCTGTTTATTCAGTCTCACCGCGTCCTTTAAATCCATCTGGGAGATTTTTAAAAAGTGTATTAAAAATTCGGGGGAAAAACCTAGATTATCTTATTTTAACTGTTTTTACACTTGTGTGTCTTTGAGCTTTATTTCTTTCCTCTATTACATTCAGCCTCTTGCAGTGACATGTTCAATGTCTGCAGGTATAATGTGGGATATAATGTCAGGTCACCAGTGCACTGTTACTGTATGAGGAGGAGGAGATTCATTCATTCATCTTCTACCGCTTATCATTGGGACCATTGGAGGAAACCGGAGTACCCGGAGGAAACCCCCGAGGCACGGGGAGAACATGCAAACTCCACACACACAAGGTGGAGGCGGGAATCGAACCCCCAACCCTGGAGGTGTGAGGCGAACGTGCTAACCACTAAGCCACCGTGCCCCCCAGGAGGAGGAGATTTTTTTTTTATTTTTCACCATTTCCTCTCCATCAGCCAGCTCTTCCTTTATCATAGATCCAGAGAGGGTGAAGGTCAATGCCTAATTCTTCTGAGACACGTGAAGCCACAGACCCTCCTGCTGTATCCCTCAGAGGAAGGCGCTGTCTTCCCTCTTCCTCA
>NC_083470.1:1140000-1142500 GCF_030014155.1 Tachysurus vachellii
CACCTCCAATCCCACATTCACTCACTAAATACACACTTACTCACTCACTCAATAAATACACACTCACTCACTCACTCACTCACTAAATACACACTCACTCACTCAATCAATCACTCACTCACTAAATACACACTCACTCACTCACTAAATACACACTCACTCACTCACTAAACACACACTCACTCACTCACTCACTAAACACACACTCACTCACTCACTCACTCACTAAACACACACTCACTCACTCACTCACTCACTAAACACACACTCACTCACTCACTAAACACACACTCACTCACTCACTCACTCACTAAACACACACTCACTCACTCACTCACTCACTAAACACTCACTCACACCCTCAATCACTCACTCACTAAATACACACTTACTCACTCACTCAATAAATACACACTCACTCACTCACTCACACCCTCAATCACTCACTCACTCACTCACTCACTCACTCACTAAATACACACTCACTCACTCAATCAATCACTCACTCACTAAATACACACTCACTCACTAAATACACACTCACTCACTCACTCACTCACTCACTAAACACACACTCACTCACTCACTAAACACACACTCACTCACTCACTCACTCACTAAACACACACTCACTCACTCACTCACTCACTCACTCACTCACTAAACACACACTCACTCACTCACTCACTAAATACACACTCACTCACTCACTCACTCACTAAATACACACTCACTCACTCACTCACTAAATACACACTCACTCACTAAATACACACTCACTCACTCACTCACTCACTCACTCACTAAATACACACTCACTCACTCACTCACTCACTAAATACACACTCACTCACTCACTCACTCACTAAATACACACTCACTCACTCACTAAACACACCCTCAATCACTCACTCACTCACTCACTCAATACACACTCACTCACTCACTCAATACACACTCACTCACTCATTCACTCAATACACACTCACTCACTCACTAAATACACACTCACTCACTCACTCACTCACTAAATACACACTCACTCACTCACTCACACCCTCAATCACTCACTCACTCACTAAATACACACTCACTCAATCAATCACTCACTCACTAAATACACACTCACTCACTCACTCACTAAATACACACTCACTCACACACTCACTCACTCACTCACACCCTCAATCACTCACTCACTCACTAAATACACCCTCAATCACTCACTCACTCACTCACTCACTCACTAAATACACACTCACACACTCACTCACTAAATACACACTCACACACTCACTCACTCACACCCTCACTCACTAAATACACCCTCAATCACTCACTCACTCACTAAATACACACTCACTCACTCACGCACACCCTCAATCACTTACTCACTCACTCACTCACTCACTCACTAAATACACACTCACTCACTAAATACATACTCACTCACTAAATACACACTCACTCACTCATGCACACCCTCAATCACTCACTCACTCACTAAATACACACTTACTCACTCACTCACTCACACCCTCAATCACTCACTCACTAAATACACACTCACTCACTCACTCACTAAATACACACTCACTCACTCACTCACTAAATACACACTTACTCACTCACTCACTCACACCCTCAATCACTCACTCACTAAATACACACTCACTCACTCACTCACTCACTCACTCACTCACTCACTAAATACACACTTACTCACTCACTCACTCACACCCTCAATCACTCACTCACTAAATACACACTTACTCACTCACTCACTAAATACACACTCACACACTCACTCACTCACACCCTCACTCACTAAATACACCCTCAATCACTCACTCACTCACTAAATACACACTCACTCACTCACGCACACCCTCAATCACTTACTCACTCACTCACTCACTCACTCACTAAATACACACTCACTCACTAAATACATACTCACTCACTAAATACACACTCACTCACTCATGCACACCCTCAATCACTCACTCACTCACTAAATACACACTCACTCACTAAATACACACTCACTCACTCATGCACACCCTCAATTACTCACTCACTCACTAAATACATACTCACTAAATACACACTCACTCACTCACGCACTGACTCACACCCTCACTCACTCACTCACTCACTAAATAACTCAGTAACTCACTCAGTCACTAACCAAAGGCACCGCATGCATAAGCAGAATCTTGACTGGAGGGTCGTGTCTCTCTCTCTCTGTCTCTCTCTCTCTCTCTCTCTCGCTCCCTCTCTCTCTCTCTCTCTCTCTCACTCCCTCTCTCTCTCTCTCTCTCTCTCTCTCTCTCTCTCTCTCTCTCTCTCTCTCTCTCTCTCTCTCTCTCTCTCTAGAGATGACACAGGACAGTAATATAGTGTTTATAACGCTATTATATCATGAAGTTTATTATACCGAAGCAGTGAGATGTAATGAGGTTGTGGGTTATTGAGGTAGTGAGGTAATGAGGCAGTG
>NC_083470.1:1155000-1162500 GCF_030014155.1 Tachysurus vachellii
ACAAGAAACGTACTTTATTATTTTTCCAAGTGAGGTTTAAAAGGAATTTGGGATGTAAGTGAAGTCTCAGCTCCCTGGAGAAGAGTGGAGGAGGTCAGGGATTTGATCTCCTGGCCTTCTGATCAATAACCACAACGCCTTTACTGCCCTTTAATAACAGCATCTCTGTATAAACCACACACACACACACACACACACACACACACACACTAAAACTAAAAATAAATAAAATAAAACTCTAAAATGAAATAAAATAAATCTCATTTCAAGTCCAGAGAGCGTGAGGGGAAAGAGCGCTGTGATTTATTTATGACGGTTCACGGCAGCTTCCGTTTTACTATGTGATGAATTATTAAGGACGAGGGCGGAAGATGACAGGCAGCGGAAACTCGCCGCTCTGTCTTTCATCATTTGGGTTAAAAATGAAAATGAACTACAAACCATCTGGTTAAATGAAAAAGAAGCAGTAAAGCGGTTTATGATCCATTTAAAGACGTCCACACCGTGTGCTGCAGTGCACTCAGGTTAGATGTCTCTTTGTAAGTGAACGCATTAGCTTCAGGAGACACGAGCAGGATGTGTTTCAGGTCTGTTCGGCTGATGGAACGTTTCTGTTGAGGCCAAACCTGCAGGACTCCTGTTGAGTTTGATGTTTAATACGTTGAGTCTCAATGCTGTAGTTCATCCTCTTCATATATTTCATCTTTGCTTTGATCATTAATCCAGGTAAAGAACATCCAGGTTTCCACCAGCTCCTCTTCACTGTATGGTAGAGTGAGAAAGTTAGAGTTACCTCACAGTTTCACCTGCTACTGGAGCATCACTACATCTAATAATAATAATAATAATAATAATAATAATAATAATAATAATAATAATAAAAACAATAATATTAATAACAATAAGTATAATATGAATATTAATAACAATAATAATATTAATAATAATAATGATAAAACTAATGATGATGATAATAATAATAATAATAACAACAATAATAACAATAATAATAATAATAATAATATGAATATTAATAACAATAACGATAATAATATTAATAATAACAATGATAATAATAATAATATGAATGTGAATATTAATAACAATAATTATAATAATATTAATAATAACAATGATAAAAATAATGATAATGATAATAATAATGATAATAATAATACTAATAATATGAATATGAATATTAATAACAACAATTATAATGATATTAATAATAATAATTATAAAAATAATGATAATTATAATAATAATAATAATCTCTGCACAGTATTTTTAGTATTCAGTCTTCCTCAGAGCTAATTAGCACAATAACATTATTCTAAATGTGACAGAGTCCAAATAACACACACACAGATGGTACAGAATACACCCCGGAGAGGGTGAGAGGTGGGGGTGGTGATGTAAAGGCAGAGACAGGAACGAGAAATGGAGAGACGGAGAGATGGAGAGATGTGGTAACAGTATTGAGACTTTTGTGGCTTTAATGCAGTCATTCACAAATATTCAGTTTCTATTTACTGTAAGGCCGTGTAAGGTTTTCCGAAGCGTAACGGATGACTCTTTATCTGTTTTCTTGGCCATCTTTTTGTCTGTCTGTCTCTCTGTCTCTCTGTCTGTCTGTCTGTCTGTCTGTCTGTCTGTCCTTCAGACATATCCAGCTCCTCTGATTGGTGAAGCCTCCTGTTCTGCTTTTGTAGAAACGTGTTTCTTGCTTCAGTTCAGCTGTAACGACTTACACTGTAATTAAACTCAGTGTTCAAACAATTTGTCTGTGAGCTCGTTATCGTCCCAGCAAGCCTGAATCTCATGACACAAATTAATTAGTGCCAATCAAATCATACAACGCTGCTTCTGCTGCTGCTTCTGCTCCTGCCGCCGCAGTGAAATCACCACATTCAACAACTTCCTGATGGATTATATTCTTCTGTGTATTTTTGTGTATTTTTATAACACTTGTGTATTTTTCATGAGCACGTTGTAACGAAAATAATAATCATAATAAATGAGAGGAAATGGCTCACTCACTTCTCTATATTTAGTACACTACATAGTGTTAATGAGTCCCTTAATGCTACTGAATAAGAAACAGGGATCAGGGAATAATGGGACGCTGCGATCTGATTGGCTGCTGTGTTTATACCTCTGTTGCATTGAGATCTGCAGCCTGATCCATGATGTCTTTATTACACTAGTGTGTGTGTGTGTGTGTGTGTGTATATGTGTGTGTGTTTGTGGGCGTGTGTGTGTATGTGTGTGTGTGTATGTTGTGTGAGTGTGTGTGTGTATGTACTGTATGTGTGTGTGTGTTTGTGTGTGTGTGTATATGTGTGTGTATGTGTGTGTATGTATATGTGTCTGTTTGTGGGTGTGTGTGTGTGTGTATGTATGTGTGTGTGTGTTTGTGTGTGTGTATGTATGTTGTGTGAGTATGTGTTTGTGGGCGTGTGTGTATGTGTATGTGTGTGTGTTTGTGTGTGTGTGTATGTATGTTTGTGTGTGTATGTGTGTGTGTGTGTGTGTCTGTGTGTGTGTGTGTGTGTGTGTGTATGTTCAAAACATTACCTTTACTTTTGTTTTGTTTTTTATAGAAAAACCGGTTTGTTTCACTTTTTAATGATGTATTATACTTATAACCATAAACTTTAACAATGTTCCCAAATCACACAATAACCTTCACAGCATCTTTTATACAAACAGCTTTACAAAGTTATTGTCAAAGTCATGAAGTGAAAAATTACAAAATTCAGTAATGAAGTTCAAGCAAAAGTTTTTTTTCTTTTGTTAGGGTAGAAAGGCTACAGAGTTTTGTGTAGCAACAGGTTTAAAGACATATTTCAAAATTATAGTATGTAAGAGTAATAGGAGTTAAAGCTAGTTAGGTTCCTAAATCATAAAAGTAGGGTGTTATAGTTATGGCTAAGATAAGATAAGATAGAACTTTATTAATCCCTAATGTCATAAGATCATATCATAGTTATAGGTCTAAAGTGTAGTTATATGTATAAAGTGTAGTTATATGTCTAAAGTGTAGTTATATGTATAAAGTGTAGTTATAGGTCTAAAGTGTAGTTATAGGTCTAAAGTGTAGTTATATGTATAAAGTGTAGTTATAGGTCCAAAGTGTAGTTATATGTATAAAGTGTAGTTATAGGTCCAAAGTGTAGTTATATGTATAAAGTGTAGTTATAGGTCTAAAGTGTAGTTATATGTATAAAGTGTAGTTATATGTATAAAGTGTAGTTATATGTATAAAGTGTAGTTATATGTATAAAGTGTAGTTATATGTATAAAGTGTAGTTATAGGTATAAAGTGTAGTTATAGCTCTAAAGTGTAGTTATATGTCTAAAGTGTAGTTATAGGTCTAAAGTGTAGTTATAGGTCTAAAGTGTAGTTATAGGTCTAAAGTGTAGTTATAGGTCCAAAGTGTAGTTATATGTATAAAGTGTAGTTATAGGTCTAAAGTGTAGTTATATGTATAAAGTGTAGTTATATGTATAAAGTGTAGTTATAGGTCTAAAGTGTAGTTATAGGTCTAAAGTGTAGTTATATGTATAAAGTGTAGTTATAGGTCTAAAGTGTAGTTATATGTATAAAGTGTAGTTATAGGTCTAAAGTGTAGTTATAGGTCTAAAGTGTAGTTATAGGTCCAAAGTGTAGTTATATGTATAAAGTGTAGTTATAGGTCCAAAGTGTAGTTATATGTATAAAGTGTAGTTATAGGTCTAAAGTGTAGTTATATGTATAAAGTGTAGTTATATGTATAAAGTGTAGTTATATGTATAAAGTGTAGTTATATGTATAAAGTGTAGTTATAGGTATAAAGTGTAGTTATAGCTCTAAAGTGTAGTTATATGTCTAAAGTGTAGTTATAGGTCTAAAGTGTAGTTATAGGTCTAAAGTGTAGTTATAGGTCTAAAGTGTAGTTATAGGTCCAAAGTGTAGTTATATGTATAAAGTGTAGTTATATGTATAAAGTGTAGTTATAGGTCTAAAATGTAGTTATAGCTCTAAAGTGTAGTTATAGGTCTAAAGTGTAGTTATAGGTCTAAAGTGTAGTTATAGGTCTAAAGTGTAGTTATAGGTCTAAAGTGTAGTTATAGGTCTAAAGTGTAGTTATATGTATAAAGTGTAGTTATATGTATAAAGTGTAGTTATAGGTCTAAAGTGTAGTTATATGTATAAAGTGTAGTTATAGGTCTAAAGTGTAGTTATAGGTCTAAAGTGTAGTTATATGTATAAAGTGTAGTTATATGTATAAAGTGTAGTTATATGTATAAAGTGTAGTTATATGTATAAAGTGTAGTTATAGGTATAAAGTGTAGTTATAGCTCTAAAGTGTAGTTATAGGTCTAAAGTGTAGTTATAGGTCTAAAGTGTAGTTATAGGTCTAAAGTGTAGTTATAGGTCCAAAGTGTAGTTATATGTATAAAGTGTAGTTATATGTATAAAGTGTAGTTATAGGTCTAAAATGTAGTTATAGCTCTAAAGTGTAGTTATAGGTCTAAAGTGTAGTTATAGGTCTAAAGTGTAGTTATAGGTCTAAAGTGTAGTTATAGGTCTAAAGTGTAGTTATATGTATAAAGTGTAGTTATAGGTCTAAAGTGTAGTTATGTGTATAAAGTGTAGTTATATGTATAAAGTGTAGTTATAGGTCTAAAGTGTAGTTATATGTATAAAGTGTAGTTATAGGTCTAAAGTGTAGTTATAGGTCTAAAGTGTAGTTATATGTATAAAGTGTAGTTATAGGTCTAAAGTGTAGTTATATGTATAAAGTGTAGTTATAGGTCTAACTAAAGTGCCTATAATTAAGTAAATGTTATAGATGAAGAGTAAAATACCTTTGAGTTTGGAGCAGAGAGATAAATACATTTAATGTAAAACTGTTTAATTTACAGTAATAACATACAGTAAGTTCTACTGCAAATAATGCAATAAAAATAATGCAAAGATATAATAAAAGTAAATACACAGACACACACACACACTCTCACACACACACACTCACACACACATTCTCTCTCACACACACACACACACACACTTTCACACACACACTCACACACACACACACTCTCACACACACACACACACACACACTCACACACACACACACTCACACACACACACACACTCTCACACACACACACACACACTTTCACACACACACTCACACACACACACACACACACACTCTCACACACACACACACACTCACATACACACACACACACTCTCACACACACACACACACACACACACTCACACACACACACACACACTCTCACACACACACACTCACACACACACACACACACCTACTTTCATGCTGTGTAATTCCTCTCGGTGATGTGGGATTAGTAGCTGTTGTCTGTAGGAGGTTGTTTAGAATGAGCTCTAATCTGCGTTCAGTGTCTGATCTCGTCAGGAATCGACTCTCAGCCAATAAGAACACAGTGCTTCAGATATTAGTGAAAAATTATGTTTGTGAGTGGGTGTGTGTGAGTGTTTGTAGGTGTGTGTGTGTGTTTGTTTGTGTGTATGTGTGTGTGTGTGTGTTTGTATGCGTGTGTGTGCTGTTTCATAGCTCAGAGCTAAGTGCGGGAATGTAGCAGTGATGAGATTAGAAGCCATTTCCCCTCGTGATTTGATAAGCGCACATCCGGCCGGCGTGTCTTCACCTAGCCTCATGTTACAGTGGGACGATACGGATCCAGTGTGTACATCTGTCTCCATTCATGGATTTCTCAATTGTGGGAACAAAGCTGTTCCCTGAGCCACGGATCTGCTGAATCTGCTCTCTGTTTTTGATGTTAGATTAGATTTCTTTTTCATTTTTTTTTTATTTCTTGCCTGTTGATGTGTCCATCTTGTTTTTTATATTTTATTTAAAATTTATTTGAACATATTATTTTACGTAACAGTTACAATCCCTCGTTCCTGTATGTTTTCATTTTATTTGATGTTTTTTTAATTATCACTCCTTCTTACTTGGATTGGTGTCACTACTTTATATGGTGGTGTCAGTATTTCAGTATTATTTCAGCACTAATCCCCAACGCTGCTGTTTATCAGCCGGAGTCACAGAGTGCAGCGATTTTCCTGCATTCGTCTGTTTGTATTTCACCTCTTTATTTTCCTTTCAAGGTCGCTTCCATCCTTCGTTCTCTTCTTTCTTCTTCTTATCGAGGCCAAGCAGCTTTTCCTCTGGGATTGCTGTCTCTCTCTCTGTCTCTCTCTCCGTCTCTCTCTCTCTCTCTCTCTTTATCTCTCTCTCTCACTCTCTCTCTCTCTCTCTCTCTCTCTCTCTCTCTCTCTCTCTCTTTCTCTCTCTCTTTCTCTCTCTCTCTGTCTGCCAGACCACTTTCCCTGTCAGTGTCTTTATTTTTTTCACGGAGAAGGAAATTGCTCCCATTAGCAGCTCTTTGTGTTTCGCCTTCGACTAAACCTTTGAGTCGAAGTGAAATAAAACGCTGGCGGTCACGTGATCACGTTTACGATTAACTTACCATGTAGAAAAAATGTTATTTTTTTTTAAGCTGAATAAGAAAAGACACACTATCACTCAGGCAGACATCGTGTTTAAACTTTGTATGCTAGGTTTAGCTTAGCGTCAACTCCATCGTTTTAATCTGCCTGAGCTGGATGTTGAAGCAGTGAGATGTAGATAAATGGTCTGTGTTAGCATCACTGACGCAGCACTTAGCCTAGTGTTTACAAGGCAGGGGGTTCGTATCTCGCTGCTAACGCAGGCTAACATGTCGTGTGTCATGTGTAAATAATCCCAGTTCAGACAAATGCTAGCTAACATTCAGCTAGTTAAAACAACTGAGCAAAGCTTAAAGCTAGCGTTAGCCTTTATGCTAATTACTGCATTACATGATTTTCTGATATATTGTGATCTTTTAATGAAATAAAGAATGAATTCTATTTAATTCACAGAACCTTTTACTAGCTTTTTGTTAGATATTAAATCCTTCTTTCCCTGGCGGTTTGTGAGAACATGTTGTGTGTCCCATGAAATGTAGAACTGATGATGATGATGTTTTTGTCAGATCATGGTGTTCATCACCACAGAGAGTTGACAGTGTTAATCAGCCTGCAGGTATAAACTAGCTAGAGTTTGACGTCAGTACGGTTAAGTGTTGGTTGATTAGCTTTAATAAAATATCATGACTGCTAATTCTAACCTCTGTTTAATGTTATTCGGGACGTCGTGTTATTTATGTTGCAGCAGACTATTTATTACAGTCGTGTGATCGCAGCCCATGAAGTCTCTACATCATCATGACTTTCCTCTTCCTACGGTGCTCAGGCTGAGATTAATGGTTCACGCTAGCATTATTGACACAGCACTTAGCTTTAGTATTTATGAGCCAGAGGTTCATATGTCCTCGCTGATGCTCACTAATGTTAATGACACACTGAACACTGCACCTGTCAGGCTGAACGTTTCTCTGTGACTGAACTGAAGGGCGCGACGTTTC
>NC_083470.1:1175000-1177500 GCF_030014155.1 Tachysurus vachellii
GTGTGTTAGGTACCAGGATGAGAACCTCAGAGCTGTGGTCAGAACTTACACTGGAGCAGTGGGCCCTGGGTTCCTCATGGTGCAGGTTGACACCCAGCTTAATGTGGCCAGAGTGTGTAGGTCAGTTACTAGATGATGAAGACATTGATGCCATTGACCAGCTCTCATGTTCCCCAGACCTGAATCAGCTGAGAACCTCTGGGACGTCATGTATCAGAGCATCTGATTATTATTAATCCCTTTAATAACTGTGGAGAATGAAAATGCAAGATACACACACACACACACACACACACACACACACACACACACATATACACAAGACATCACATGAACAAGTGATTGGCTGATTAAGATGAGCACCAGAGCTGCTCTCAGTGTTCAGCTTGTTTCCTGCATCTCTTTATTCTTTAGCACGACCCGTCCCTCACACGTGACCCCACGCTGATGGCTCGGCTCAAACCTCCAGGATCTTATCTACTGCTTGTTAGAGTAGATGTTAGAACATGAGCTCCTGCTAACTCACAGTGCAGACTGCGCTATAGGAATCAGATTAATGAGAACACACACACACACAGACCACACACACACACACACACACACAGAGACCACACACACACACACACACACACACACACACACACACACACACAGACCACACACACACACACACACACAGAGACCACACACACATTTGCAGGTGAACTGCACTGACAGTAGCATTAATAGACCGACAGACAGATAGATAGATAGATAGATAGATAGATAGATAGATAGATAGATAGATAGATAGATAGAAAGATAAACAGACAGACAGACAGACAGACAGACAGATAGATAGATAGACAGAAAGATAAACAGACAGACAGACAGACAGACAGACAGACAGACAGACAGATAGATAGATAGATAGATAGATAAACAGACAGACAGACAGACAGACAGACAGATAGATAGATAGATAGATAGATAGATAGATAGATAGATAGATAGATAGACAGACAGAAAGATAAACAGACTGATAGATAGATAGATAAACAGACAGACAGACAGACAGACAGACAGACAGACAGATAGATAGATAAACAGACAGACAGACAGACAGACAGACAGATAGATAGATAGATAGATAGATAGATAGATAGATAGATAGATAGATAGATAGACAGAAAGATAAACAGACTGAGAGACAGACAGACAGGTAGATAGATAGATAGATAGATAGATAGATAGATAGATAGATAGACAGACAGACAGACAGACAGACAGACAGACAGACAGACAGATAGATAGACAGAAAGCATGGACACAGTAAAGCTTTTCCTAAAGGAATTAATTTGTTCAGAGAACTCTCTGATCTGCCTTCAAAACCAGGCACTCACCTACACACACTCACACACACACACACACACACACATACATACACACACTCATACACACACACACATATATATATATATATATATTTCAGGTTTAAAATAATCTGAAATACAGACAGATAAACAGACAAACAGCTCAGATTAAAACCATTATGCAGTAAACGGTGTGTGTGTGTGTGCTTTCTTCAGTTTAGACACTAATTCTAAAGTAGTGGGGGCAAAACTGGGTCAACACACACACACACACACACACACACACACAAACAGTAATGCATTGCAGACAGGAAGTCTTAAAACAATTATAATATGGAGAAGAACTTCGGTCTGTGTTAGTGTCAGTGTGTGTGTGTGTGTGTGTGTGTGTGTGTGTGTGTGTGTGTGTGTGTGCAGCTCATTAAGTCTCTGTTGGACTCTGAAGTGCACTTGTCCGTTATAGAGCACATTTTTGTATTTAAGGTTGTTATTATAGTGAGTTTGAGGTCACAGAGTCAATAAAGTTTAGCAGACGATCTGTCTCACAATCTGGATCTGTCTCAGCCAATCACAGCAGTTTATCATCACTTGGTTGCACTTGCCCACATGTGGTCATGTAACAACACTACTGTTGGGAAGATCAGGAGGTTGTATCTCAGGATTTTATTCTAAGGACATTCTGGGATGAGGATCATTCCAGCCTTAATGGTTCGCCCAGAGCTGCTGAACTATCACCTTGGCGCAGGTAGTGTAGGGGAGGATGACCCCAAGGGGCCGTACTGACTCGCTAGGACTCGATAGATACTTTGCATGGTCAGGGCAGAGTAAGTGATGGGTCTGTGCTTGAAGCCCAGATGATCCAGCTCGCAGTGCCAGCTCAGGCCTAGGGTAGACTCACATGGGTCAGCTTTATCTTGAGTTCAATTCCAGCGTAGCAGACCTGGCGTCTAAGGGCAAGTGCCCAACAACTTCAGGGAACATTGCTAGCCCATTGGCAGATGTCAAAGCCTCCAGAGGACAAGAGGGCACGCAGCTCTCTTCGCCAGCTTTCGTGCGTCCTGGATGGAGGGCAGACTCTGTAGGCAGTTGTCCACGTAGAAGCACTTATCCACCGAGAATCTCATCCCGAAGACCCTTTGGGGCTGAAT
>NC_083470.1:1187500-1195000 GCF_030014155.1 Tachysurus vachellii
GTACGCCGACTCCACTGGACTGCCGATGCAGGCGAGTCCTCTCATCCTGTACGGTCTCATGTTCCTCTTCCTCATCAATCCCTTCAAAACCTTCTACTACAAATCCCGCTTTTGGCTCCTCAAATTGCTGGTGAGACACACACACACACACACGCACACACACACACACTCTGTCATTGTGAGAACATTGTGTGTCACTGTAGTATTATTTATTGAGGGTTTAAAAACAGCAACACAAAACAATAAAGCCACATTAGATTACTGTTAGTTTGGATGGTTACGTCACTAGCTGGCTGTAGAGTGTGTATGTATGTGTGTGTGTATGTGTGTGTGTGTGCACGTGTGTGTGTGTGTGTGTGCACGTGTGTGTGTGTGTGTGTGTGTGCACGTATATGTGTGTGTTTAAGGGTTAAATGTGCATTAGCCTCAGGTGAGTGAGACAATGAACTCAATCAGTGCTGAATTGATCTGCTTGTATTCATCAAAGCTGCTGCTTTGTGTTTGTGTTTGTGTGTGTGTGTGTGTGTGTGTGTCTGTGTGTGTGTGTTTGATAATGGAATTCAGCTCCATCTCTGCAGAGATGGAGACTGTGGCTATGCAATCATTACTGAGATAGAGCTATCACACACACACACACACACACACACACACATATACGTCCTCTGTAGTTCACAAACACTGATGTATTTATATCCAGTCTCCAAGAACCACAACAGTAATCTCCTGCACCAGAACACCATGTTATGATTAGAGAGAACCAAAGCCATAAAAGAACAGTACTGACCCATCAGAACCAGAACAGTACTGACCCATCAGAACCAGAACAGTACTGACCCATCAGAACCAGAACAGTACTGACCCATCAGAACCAGAACAGTACTGACCCATCAGAACCAGTTCAGTTAGTAGATCCGGAGCAGCGCAAAACGAGAAGCACAGTGACAGCAGAAGAACAAAGACATCATTACTAATAGATCAAGAACCCAAGAACCATCCCATTAGAGCAGAACCCAAGCCACAGCACTACCAACCAGAACCCTATCCAGTAGAACCAGAACCTTCTTGTAGTGTTCCTGTAGACACAGGGAGCTGTTGGCTGTCTCGGTGTTTGTGCAGGTCAGAGAGGTGAAAGAACACTAAATGTTTTTAAATGGAATTCCGTCATGTGGAAAATGTCATCTGAACCCTCAGGCACTGTGTGTGTGTGTGTGTGTGTGTGTGTGTGTGTGAGAGAGAGAGAGAGAGAGAGAGAGAGAGAGAGAGTAAATGCTAATGCGGTTAAGTTTTTTTCACATTTATATAGATATTGATGTGTTATAAGCTGCAGACGATAAACACGGATCATAACGAGTATCACATCATAACATCATTAATAGATTATTAATCTTAATAATCATCATAATCAGGAAGTTTAATATTTGAACTCTTTTTTATTATAATTCCTTTTTTTTACACCATAAGGAATCTATCTATCTGTAAGATCTCTCTCACACACACACACACACACACACACACACACTTTACACACCCTGCCTTCTGATCACTGCCATTATTATATTTAACTAATGTAAAAAGGTGACTTGTGTGTCTGTGTTCACAGTAAGGAGTCTGTTATAGGTGACATCACTAGCTTAGCTTCATTAGCTTAGCATTGCTAACTTAGCGTTTTAGTTTAGCATCATTAGCTCACCCTCACTCTTCTGATGTCAGTTTACACAAAATAACATCATCGTTCATGTTATTGTAAACAACACGGTTAGTAAAGATGAGGAAAGAAGGTGGAGACCTGGTGGCCCCGCCCACTGCCCTGTGATTGGCTCACACATTAAAGTGACAGTTTATAGTGTTGTGTGTTCTCCTGCAGTTCCGCGTGTTCACGGCTCCGTTCCACCGCGTGGAGTTTGCTGATTTCTGGCTGGCTGATCAGCTGAACTCTCTGGTGATCGTGCTGATGGATCTGGAGTATCTGGTGTGTTTCTACAGTGTGGAGCTGCAGTGGGGGAATGTGGATGGCCTGATGCCCAATTATTCAGGTACCAGACTCCACAGAACCAGAACCATGACACTGCTGAACCTCAGAGAACCTGAGTCAGAATGCCACTGAGCCAACAGTACCAAGACCTGTACCTCTGAGCACAGATATCAAACATTAGCTGGAATAACTAGAAACATCACTAGAACATTACTGACCCGGCAGAACCAGATCACTACTGACTTAGAACCAGATCACTACTGACTTAGAACCAGATCACTACTGACCCAGAACTAGATCACTACTGACTTAGAAACAGATCACTACTGACTTAGAACCAGATCACTACTGACTTAGAACCAGATCACTACTGACCCAGAACTAGATCACTACTGACTTAGAAACAGATCACTACTGACTTAGAACCAGATCACTACTGACTTAGAACCAGATCACTACTGACCCAGAACTAGATCACTACTGACTTAGAAACAGATCACTACTGACTTAGAACCAGATCACTACTGACTTAGAACCAGATCACTACTGACTTAGAAACAGATCACTACTGACTTAGAAACAGATCACTACTGACCCAGAAACAGATCACTACTGACTTAGAAACAGATCACTACTGACCCAGAACCAGATCACTACTGACTTAGAACCAGATCACTACTGACTTAGAACCAGATCACTACTGACCCAGAACCAAATCACTACTGACTTAGAAACAGATCACTACTGACTTAGAAACAGATCACTACTGACTTAGAACCAGATCACTACTGACTTAGAACCAGATCACTACTGACTTAGAACCAGATCACTACTGACCCAGAACTAGATCACTACTGACTTAGAAACAGATCACTACTGACTTAGAACCAGATCACTACTGACTTAGAACCAGATCACTACTGACTTAGAAACAGATCACTACTGACTTAGAAACAGATCACTACTGACCCAGAAACAGATCACTACTGACTTAGAAACAGATCACTACTGACCCAGAACCAGATCACTACTGACTTAGAACCAGATCACTACTGACTTAGAACCAGATCACTACTGACCCAGAACCAAATCACTACTGACTTAGAAACAGATCACTACTGACTTAGAAACAGATCACTACTGACTTAGAACCAGATCACTACTGACTTAGAACCAGATCACTACTGACCCAGAACCAGATCACTACTGACTTAGAACCAGATCATCACTGACCCAGAACCAGATCACTACTGACTTAGAAACAGATCACTACTGACTTAGAAACAGATCACTACTGACTTAGAAACAGATCACTACTGACCCAGAACCAGATCACTACTGACTTAGAACCAGATCACTACTGACTTAGAACCAGATCACTTCTGACCCAGAACCAGATCATCACTGACCCAGAACCAGATCACTACTGACTTAGAAACAGATCACTACTGACTTAGAAACAGATCACTACTGACTTAGAAACAGATCACTACTGACCCAGAACCAGATCACTACTGACTTAGAAACAGATCACTACTGACTTAGAACCAGATCACTACTGACCCAGAACCAGATCACTACTGACTTAGAACCAGATCACTACTGACCCAGAACCAGATCATCACTGACCCAGAACCAGATCACTACTGACTTAGAAACAGATCACTACTGACCCAGAACCAGATCACTACTGACCCAGAACCAGATCACTACTGACTTAGAAACAGATCACTACTGACTTAGAACCAGATCACTGACTTAGAAACAGATCACTACTGACCCAGAACCAGATCACTACTGACCCAGAACCAGATCACTACTGACTTAGAACCAGATCATCACTGACACAGAACCAGATCACTACTGACTTAGAAACAGATCACTACTGACTTAGAACCAGATCACTGACTTAGAAACAGATCACTACTGACTTAGAACCAGATCACTACTGACTTAGAACCAGATCACTACTGACCCAGAAACAGATCACTACTGACCCAGAACCAGATCACTACTGACCCAGAACCAGATCACTACTGACTTAGAACCAGATCACTACTGACCCAGAACCAGATCATCACTGACACAGAACCAGATCACTACTGACTTAGAACCAGATCATCACTGACACAGAACCAGATCACTACTGACTTAGAAACAGATCACTACTGACCCAGAACCAGATCACCACTGACCCAGAACCAGATCACTACTGACTTAGAACCAGATCATCACTGACCCAGAACCAGATCACTACTGACCCAGAAACAGATCACTACTGACTTAGAAACAGATCACTACTGACCCGACAGAACCAGATCAAATCCTTACTGACAGAACATTACTGACCCAAAGTGTGTGTGTTTGTGTGTACAGATGATAAGAAATGCAACAATTACTCGTACGGGCTGCGTGCCATCATCCAGTGTCTGCCTGCCTGGTTCCGATTTGTCCAGTGTCTCCGCCGTTACCGTGACACCAAACGAGCTTTTCCTCACCTGGTGAATGCTGGGAAATATTCCACAACCTTCTTTGTGGTGGCGTTCGCTGCCCTGTACAACACACACAAAGGTAAGTGTTTTATACAACTACACACTGAGATACACAACTACACACCTGAGACACACAACTATACACCTGAGATACACAATTACACACCTGAGATATACAATTACACACCTGAGATACACAACTACACACCTGAGATACACAACTACACACCTGAGATACACAACTACACACCTGAGATACACAACTACACACTGGGATAAACTATGTACATGAACTGAAGGAAGTCACTGAACTAAATCACTTCCTCAGCAGACAGTCTGGTGTCACTTTACTATAGAGTCTCATGTAGGGGGCGGGGCCTAATGACTGAAGGCGGGGTTTTACATTAGAGCTGATTTAGATGAGAAAAAATTCACATTTAATAGCTAGATTTCAGTGGGACAGTGTTTGTGATGGACTGTCTCTCTCTCTCTCTCTCTCTCTCTCTCTCTCTGTCTCTCTCTGTCTCTCTCTCTCTCTCTCTCTCTGTCTCTCTCTCTCTGTCTCTCTCTCTCTCTCTCTCTCTGTCTCTCTCTCTCTCTCTCTAGTCTGTCTCTCTGTCTCTCTCTCTCTGTCTGTCTCTCTCTCTCTCTCTCTCTCTCTCTCTCTCTCTCTGTCTCTCTCTCTCTCTCTGTCTGTCTCTCTGTCTCTCTCTGTCTGTCTCTCTCTCTCTCTCTCTCTCTCTCTCTCTCTCTCTCTCTCTCTCTCTCTGTCTCTCTGTCTCTCTCTCTCTCTGTCTCTCTCTCTCTCTCTCTCTCTCTCTGTCTCTCTCTCTCTGTCTCTCTCTCTCTCTCTCTGTCTCTCTCTCTCTCTCTCTCTCTCTCTGTCTCTCTCTCTCTCTCTGTCTCTCTCTCTCTCTCTCTCTCTCTCTCTCTCTCTCTGTCTGTCTCTCTGTCTCTCTCTCTCTCTCTGTCTCTCTCTCTCTGTCTCTCTCTCTCTCTCTCTCTCTCTCTCTCTCTCTCTCTGTCTCTCTCTCTCTCTCTCTCTCTCTCTCTCTGTCTCTCTCTCTCTGTCTCTCTCTCTCTCTCTGTCTCTCTCTCTCTCTGTCTCTCTCTCTCTCTCTCTCTCTCTCTCTCTCTGTCTCTCTCTCTCTCTCTCTCTCTCTCTCTCTCTCTCTCAGAACTCATGTATCTTCTCAGAAACAGAACCGCAGTCTAAATCGATCACGTTTTAAAACGCTCCACTAAGCCTCTCGATCCTTTTTATTATTTATATACGGAGCAGTTATTTATTTATTTGTCGTAAATGTCGCCCTTTTAGACGAAACGCTTCTTTAATGTTTCTCGCCGATTTTCTCTCCTGCGTTGATTAGATTTCAGTCCCGTTGTCGGAGGCTGCAGGGTGAACGTGTGAGACTTCCTGTTTGTTATTCACTCAGACGGAGGAAATTCGTTGGGGCCGAAGTGGAGCCGCTGCACAGAGCTGCTGAGTCACTGCTGCAGAGCGATTCACTCCGACGAGGCTTCATTTCCTCTCTAATGTCTTTAGGATCCGTTAGTAAAGTTCACCTTCTTGGGAAATAACACAGACGCTGAGACATTAAACACTAACACTGTGGAGTCTGATATTAACCCAAAACCCCAAAGTAAACAAACACCTTTACATCTAAACCCTAAAACCTTTTCTGTTATATTTGTAATCATCAGCAAATGGATTATTTTAAGTGTTTTATTCTTCTAACACCACACACAAGCTGCTAAATAACAACACTTCATACTTTTATCCTTTTAAGGTTGCGCTTAATCTTCTATGAAACGAGCGAGTTGTTGTGCTTCTAGCTTCAGTTCTAGCCGTTATAAACACTCGCTCGCTCAGCAGCCTCTCTTTATTCTCTCCTCCAGTTAATATGACAAAAAACCAACAGATTGTTAGATCAGGTTACAGAGAAACCGCGAAGAAGCGGAAACTCTCGTGTCTGTAAACGTTCCAGCTTTACGTCTGTCCGTTACTAAGCGCCGACACCGGAGACTCCTTCCGCACATCTGTCATAAACGTCTCCTTACAGATCGACGATTACACGATATGAATCTGTCTTATTATCAGTGGAGAGTTTCGCACACTGTGTCGCACACGTACCTTCTGACCAATCAGAGAGCGGGACTGGATACAGAAGTGTGTGGAGCTTGTTGTTTTTTATACTGACCATTTTGCACTAGAAAGTTGATTGAGTCACTCAGGTGTGTGTGTGTGTGTGTGTGTGTGTGTGTGTATGTGGTGCAGGGTTCAAAACAATGTTCTCTTTACAGATGTGAAGATAAAAGGAAGAAGCTGATGTGAGAGGCAGGGTGCAGTAGGAGAGAGAGAGAGAGAGAGAGAGAGAGAGCATAAAAGAGGATGGAGTGGTGTGGGTGGAGGAGGCGGGGCTGTAATTGCTCGCCCGCAGTGAGACAGACGAGTGTGTGACGCTTCAGGAATACGGATGAGGCTCCGACTGAGAGCGGATCCTTTATGTAAAGTCCTTTGTGATTGCTTTTTTCACGCCTTATTTGTTTTCCAGTCGTTTCACCACCAGCTGTAATTTGTTCTTTGATGTGAAGCTCCCTTGGGATTTTATCGGAATGAAAATCTGCTTCTGTTATCGTAATAAAAATCGCTTTTAATCTCCTTGGAATCGGAGCAGGGCTGAAGATTCTCACAGTTCTTCCTCTTTGTATTTTAAGACACGGCTCCGGCCGAACGACGGTGAAGTCGAGCTCCTGATGCACACGTCCCTTTAAGTCCAGGTTTAATAAAGAGAACAGATTATTCTGGTCCCTGTGTCTCTACATGTAAAGGACGTACTTTTACCATCGGTTTTGCAGAACTTTAATGAAAAAGGTTCGTTCCTTTTCTCACTTACTGTGTGTTATAGCAGCGATAAACACTCAGTCCATCAACAGCCACTCTGTTCTTTCTCTAAATGTTAATATGATACAAAAAAAAAAGGGAATCTCAGTTTGTCACGTTACTGAGAATCTGTAAAGAAGTGTAAACTACTG
>NC_083470.1:1200000-1212500 GCF_030014155.1 Tachysurus vachellii
AGTCCTTGTTTCAACTACACAAAGTTTAGCATTTTAAGGACGTTGTCTAGCTACCCGCTAACTCTAGCTGCAGCTAAAGGAGTGAAATGATGTTTTCTGTTTTATTAATTTGCTAAAATACAGTATTGTGAAATGAGAATGTAAATATCATCTTCATAAAAGGAAGGTAAAGGAAGGTGTGATGAATATTCATGAGCGTTGAGCGTCTGCTCGCTCTGCAGTGTGAGCCTCTGAAACGTGAGGATCGTTTTTTTGTACATTACATTTTTATACACCTACAAGCTCTGACATCGTGTGTGTTCTCACAGGGGGAGGGGCATCAGTCTGTGTCGGGTTGTGTGCACGCTAAACCTACGATGTTCCGTGCTTGTTGATATTTCTGCATCTTTTCTATCTCGATGTTGTGTCTGTTTCTTACTTTCCAGACTGTGACGATGTTTGTTAGTTAATCGATGGATATTATTAATGATAGATAGATAAATAAAGCGTTGTGTGTTCGACGGAGAAGAAAAACGCGTCCTGCGGAGTCGTGCGTAAACGTGGAGTGAACTATGATACTTGTAAGCGATGCTCTTGTTTCTATTTCTGTACAACACTTTGGTGATGATGTCATAACTTGGTTTTATAAACCACGCCTATTTTTAAAACCTGCATCAGTCTCTGAGTTTTTTATTTCAGCACACAGATCACAGGACTGCACTAATTCACTTACCCCCTACACCTTACTCACTACTTATCCCTTACACCCTATTCACTACTTACCCCTTACACCCTACTCACTACTTACCCCTTACACCCTACTCACTACTTACCCCTACACAAGTCTGAGGTGACTGTGGGGAGGAAAAACTCCCTTAGATGGTAAAGGAAGAAACCTTGAGAGGAACCAGACTCAAAGGGGAACCTCATCCTCATCTGGGTGACACTGAGGGTGTGATTATAAATATACAGTCTGATAAATGTTGTACTGATGAGGAGGTTGTTGTCCTCAAAGACCACATGGAGTTCACATCTCCTCTTTATTATCACAGAGTCTAACTGGAGCTGGAACATCTCTAGATGCCTCAGGATCCTCACAGGGTAGCCCTAATCTCAGTGGAGGTCCAAAATCTTCATGACACAGAATACAATCGGAGCTTCTTTCGTGTTTCATTATCTATCTTTATGATTCAGTATCTTCTTTTATTCACTACTAGTTCCTTAATCGCTTTCACACTTCCTCTCACACTTCCCTCACTTTACTTCTTACTTTTTCAGAAAACCAAATCACAGATCGTTGGATTTTAACCTATTGTAACTAAAACACTCTCTCACTCATTCATCTTCTACCGCTTATCCGAACTACCTCGGGTCACAGGGAGCCTGTGCCTATCTCAGGCGTCATCGGGCATCAAGGCAGGATACACCGTGGACGGAGTGCCAACCCATCACAGGGCACACACACACTCTCTCATTCACTCTCACACACACACTAGGGACAATTTTCCAGAGATGCCAAACAACCTACCATGCATGTCTTTGGACCGGGGGAGGAAACCGGAGTACCCGGAGGAAACCCCCGAGGCACGGGGAGAACATGCAAACTCCACACAAATTATGAAGTGGAGAGTGTTTTAGTGATTTTATTGATGTGAGTGAAATAATGTTTCCATGTATGATACTGTATGTATTTTATGACCTTTTGCAAATGTAACATCTCTCTAGGGACTGCAGGTGGAAATTAGCATTTTTTTTGCTATAACCTGGTACATGACATCTCTTCTTTCTTAGACTAATGCTCTCTGTGCATTGCCCAGATTAAGTACAAATAAACTCGTTAAATCACGGACTACATTAAATTAAATAGGATGAAGTGAGGAAGGATCTGAGCAGAATCAAGAGAGGAAAGGCTGTTGGTCCAGATGACACACCTGAGGAGGTGTCAAGGAGAGACAGCAGTGCAGTTTCTATCTAGGTTGTTCAGCAGGATTTTAGCGAGTGAGAAGATTCCTGATGAATGGAGGAGAAGTGTTCTATTGCTGATCTTTAAGAACAAGGGTGTTGTAGCAACTACAGAGGTATAAAGTCACACAATGAAGCTGTGGGAAAGAGTAATGGAAGCTAAGATAAGTAAGGAAGTGGATATTTGTGAGCAGCAGTATGGCTTTATGCCCAGAAAAAGCACAACTGATGCAGTTCTTGCACTGAGAATGTTAATGGAGAAGTACAGAGACGGTCCGAAGGAGCTGCACTGCGTCTTTGTGGATTTAGAGAAAGCGTATGACGGGGTGCCGGATGCTGTAGGTCAGACAGAGGAGTTCAAGGTGGAGGTGGGGATACATCAGGGATCGGCTTTGAGTCCCTTCTTGTTTGCTGTGGTGTGCTGTTGCCGTTTTTTTAATCATTGCAGTAAATTCTTAGAGGTGTAAAAAAAGACGAGGGTCATTAGGGCTGATAGGACAATGTTTTATTGAGAGGATCTAGAGATTTTACACAAATAATAAATATTCAATTCAATTCAAGTTTATTTGTTTAGTGCTTTTTACAAGTGACATTGTCTCAAAGCAGCTTTACAGAACATAAACATAGAACAAAAGGTTAATATAAAGAATAATATAAAGATTAATATGATACAAAACTCAAGATTAATATTAAATATATATATATAAATAAATATGTATGTATTTATCCACAATGAACAAGTCTGAGGTGACTCAGGTGACTGTGGGGCGGAAAAACCCCCTTAGATGGTAAAGGAAGAAACCTTGAGAGGAACCAGACTCAAAGGGGAACCTCATCCTCATCTGGGTGACACTGGGGGTGTGATTATAAATATACAGTCTGATAAATGTTGTAATGATGAGGAGGTTGTTGTCCTCAAAACACCACATGGAGTTGGTATCTCCTCTTTAGTACAGCACAGTTCAACTGGTAGATCTCTAGATGTCTCAGGATCCTCACAGAGTCGCCCTCGTCTCAGTGGAGGTCCAAAATCTTCATCACACAGAAGACGATCGGAGCTGGTACAATTTCTGGATGCCTCGGGATGGTAGAAAGAGAGAAACGTTGGAAAAACAAAAAACACAAACACACACATAAACAAACACACACACAAAAACAAACACAAAAACACACATAAACAAACACAAAAACAAACAAACACACAAAAAACAAAAACACACACAAAAACAAACACAAAAACAAACACAAACACACAAAAACACAAAAACAAACACAAAAAAACAAACACACACAAAAACAAACACAAAAACAAACACACACAAAGACAAACAAATTTCATTCAGAGATTCAGAATCTCAGACACTAAGTTTTGAGCTTTGCACGCATGCGCGTTTGGGTCTCCCACGTCCCATCGATCTCCGCCCCATTTGTGCGTGCACATGCGCAGTCCGAGCCTCTCCCTCCCTCTCCTTTCACCCGCGCGCTCAGCTGCGGCCAGATTTAAAGAGACAGACGCAGATTATTTGTTAGTTTTAAATCATCATAATAATCATCCGGAAATAATAATAGTAGAGATTTCTGAGGCGGAAAGTGTCCGGTGTTGTCGGTGTGTTTGTGTGCGCTAAACGGCGGGTTTGTAAACACAATGCTCGGCTAGTTGGTGTAGTTTTGGAGGTCCGACATTTGTCTTTCTTTCCCTGTTTATTTTCCTCTCAGCAGCGACTGAAGCAGCAGCAGCAGCTAAAACAAGGCGCCCGGGCGAAACGACCCCGGTCGTGTTGGTGACTTTCCCGGATCTGTTGTACACAGTTACACACACAATAATCCGGTTTGTGTGGCTGCTGCTGCTGCTGCTGCTGCTCTGAGCACAATGGCGAAAATTCAGGCTCCCAGCAGCACGAAGCACATCAACCAGATCCAGGACAAAGCGTTCAGTGCTCACAAACACCAGCAACACTTTCAGAAACTGAAGGTAAGACGCAGTGAAAACACTCTTTTCTTTTCCTCACTGCACCATTGTTGTGCTGCTGAAGCCTGAACACCAGCTCCTAGCTTTAGCTTTAGCGTTAGCTTTAGCTTCACCCCTCAGACGTGAGCCGTCCGCAGGCTGAAACTTTACTGTTCGTTTGATTTATTTCACTAAAACCTGTCTAAATGTTCGGCCCCTGTGTGTGTGTGTGTGTGTGTGTGTGTGTGTGTGTTAAGGACAGTTGTAGCTGGTGTAATGATGGTGATCATGTGCTGCAGGAGCAGTTTAGCTTCTCTCGCTTCAGCTAACTCACTTTTCTTTCTGTCTTTCATTTGTGTCACACGACAAAATACCCGGACTGATCTTTTGTTCACTCTTTGTTCACGCACCACTTTTAGCTCTTCGTCACCACACTCATCTCACCGTGATCGGTTTTAGCTGTTCGTCTGGGTTTTTATTAACATCACCAGGAGTAACAGGAAACCTATAAAACCTATAGAGCTTAGCTGTTCATTTGGGCTCTTCGGGGGGCGGTTAGCTGTCCGTTTGGGCTCTTTGGGGCAGTTAGCTGTCCGTTTGGGCTCTTTGGGGCAGTTAGCTGTCCGTTTTAGCTCTTCGGGCAGTTAGCTGTCCGTTTGGGCTCTTCGGGCAGTTAGCTGTCCTTTTGGGCTCTTCGGGGGCTTTAGCGGTTCCTTTGTGGGCTTTAGCGATCCTTTTGGGCGCTTTGGGGCAGTTAGCTGTCCTTTTGGGCGCTTCGGGGCAGTTAGCTGTCCTTTTGGGCGCTTCGGGGCAGTTAGCTGTCCTTTTGGGCACTTCGGGGCAGTTAGCTGTCCTTTTGGGCGCTTCGGGGCAGTTAGCTGTCCTTTTGGGCGCTTCGGGGCAGTTAGCTGTCCTTTTGGGCGCTTCGGGGCAGTTAGCTGTCCTTTTGGGCGCTTCGGGGCAGTTAGCTGTCCTTTTGGGCGCTTCGGGGCAGTTAGCTGTCCTTTTGGGCGCTTCGGGGCAGTTAGCTGTCCTTTTGGGCGCTTCGGGGCAGTTAGCTGTCCTTTGTGGGCTTTTGCGGTTCGTTTGGGCGCTTCGGGGCAGTTAGCTGTCTGTTTGGGCTCTTTGTGGGCTTTAGCGGTTCCTTTGTGGGCTTTAGCTGTCCGTTTGGGCTCTTCGGGGCAGTTAGCTGTCCTTTTGGGCGCTTCAGGGCAGTTAGCTGTCCTTTTGGGCGCTTCGGGGCAGTTAGCTGTCCTTTTGGGATCTTTGGGGCAGTTAGCTGTCCTTTTGGGCTCTTCGCGGCAGTTAACTGACCTTTGTGGGCTTTAGCGGTTCGTTTGGGCTCTTCGGGGCAGTTAGCTGTCAATTTGGGGGCTTTAGCGGTTCCTTTGGGCTCTTCGGGGGCTTTAGCTGTTCGTCTTGCAGCGGTTTGTTTCGGTGTTATTAACAATCAGGGCACTTTCAGCTTTTTCTTTGGACCTTGAGAAAACCCTTGAAGTGTTTGTGTGGTTCCTACCAACACTGTGAGCTGTTCACTGTTTTAACTGTGATGTCCTCAAAGGTTTTAACTGGTTCATCTCATGAGCTGTTCATTTGTGCTTTTAAAAATAAGAGAAGAGCTGTTTCAGCCATGTTCTTCAGGACTCATGACACATGACACGCATGCTGTTCAGTTTAGGTTTAATAACACAGTAAGCTGTTGTGTGTGTGTGTGTGTGTGAGAAGAGTGTTCGCTCGGGCCTTAAACATTTAGCTGTTCTTTTGACACTTTGCTGATTTGGCTGTTCTTTCTTTGGAGTCACTCCGTGTTTAGCTACGTGCATTTAAAGAAACTCTTCTTTGTTTGATTAACACTGTTGTAATCAAGCTGTTCACTGCTGTTAGCTGTTCACTGCTGTTCACTGCTGTTAGCTGTTCACTGCTGTTAGCTGTTCACTGCTGTTAGCTGTTCACTGCTGTTAGCTGTTCACTTGGACCATAAGAAACATTTTTCTTCACTTTAGATTGAATTGTATCCTTGTGGGTTTTAAGCTGTTCATTTGCACCATATAACACCGGCAGTTTGTCTGTTCTAACTGTTCACTTTAGTTATAAGAACCCATTTAGCTGTTCGCTCTAACTCTTATGACACACATTACTGTTTTACCCCCAGAGGACCAGCCCAGAACAGTCAGAACTGCTCATGATGTTTTCATAGCAAACATGAACAGCTTTTAGAGTTATTAAAATAAAAAGAACAGCTAAAGTCCCAATGAACAGCTACTGTATATTATACAAAAGATCTTGTACTGTACATGTAACACTGTAGAGTCTTTTTCATCAACAATAAAGCGAAGTTTAACGTCGTCCGATTTGGTTCGGGTCGATTTTTCTCCGCAGGTAGAAGATGCGTTATCGTACCTGGATCAGGTTAAAATCCGGTTCGCGAACGATCCTGGGATCTACAACAAGTTCTTGGACATCATGAAGGAGTTTAAGTCTCAGAGGTGACGCACGTCGTACACACGCACGTTAGGGCTGAGACGTATCGCCATGTGATCGGTGATCGTTCACAAGAGTCTTTTAAACACTTTCGCTGCTTTTTAATTGGTATTTAAATGTTTATTTGCTTTTAATTTCTAACATTCATGTGTTTTACCATTTTTTTGTAGATGTTAAATACACACATTGTTAAACCTTTTTTTTTAACCCAGATCATGATTTTTTTTAATGTTTAGTCTTCAAACAAGATGTAAAATGAAGTTGTGTGTTTGTTTCTATGATGAGTGCTTCCTGATTGGTTAATTATATGATAACTGTGTACTGATTGGTCGATTTGACTGTGTGTACTGCAGCATTGATACCCCGGGTGTAATAAACCGCGTGTCTCAGCTGTTCCATGGCCACCCGGATCTCGTGCTGGGCTTTAACGCCTTCCTGCCTCCGGGGTACCGGATAGAAATCCCTAAAAACAGAATGCCCTTTCTGCAGTCGCCTTTCAGTCCGCAGGTAAACGAGCTCAGGTAACCTCCTGGTGCGTAAACGTGCTTTTTTTCACCAGTTCTGTTTGTGTTCACGTCCTGGTCTGTTCTCCACAGCAGGTTTCTCCTGGCAAAGCGAAGAGCACCGAGTCGAGTTCAGCTCAGAGCGAGACTGTAGCATCACCTCAGAGCACCTCGCCGTCGTCTGGAGTCCCACCAGAACCTCCTGGAAGACTTGCCCTTCCCCTTCCCCTGCCTAGCCAACCACAGCCCGCCACGTCGTCGGCGTCTCCACCCACTTCGGAAGCGAGTCCTGTGGAGTTTGACAGTGCCATCAGCTACGTCAACAAGATCAAGAGTCGATTCCTGGACCATCCGGAAATCTACAGGTCCTTTCTGGAAATCCTGCACACCTATCAGGTAGATGATGTGTGCGAGAGAAGGAGGTGGAGTTAGGCTGTGTGTGTGTGTATGATAAACACTTCCTCTGTTTACTTCCTGTGTTGCAGAAGGAGCAGCTGGAGCTGAAGGAGAACAGGAGCAGGACGAGTACAGGGATGACGGAGGATGAGGTTTTTTCCAAAGTGGCGAGTTTGTTTAAAGGACAGGAGGATCTTCTGGCAGAGTTTGGACAGTTTCTTCCTGACGCCAAGAGATCGCTGGTGAGGAGAGAAAAGTGTGTGTGTGTCTGTGTGTGTGTGTCTGTGTGTGTGTGTCTGTCTGTGTGTGTGTGTCTGTGTGTGTGTGTCTGTGTGTGTGTGTCTGTGTGTGTGTGTGTGTGTGTGTCTGTGTGTGTGTGTGTCTGTGTGTGTGTGTCTGTGTGTGTGTGTCTGTGTGTGTGTGTCTGTGTGTGTGTGTCTGTGTGTGTGTGTCTGTGTGTGTGTGTGTGTCTGTGTCTGTGTGTGTGTGTCTGTGTCTGTGTGTGTGTGTGTGTGTGTGTCTGTGTGTGTGTGTGTGTGTGTCTGTGTGTGTGTCTGTCTGTGTGTGTGTGTGTCTGTCTGTGTGTGTGTGTGTGTCTGTGTCTGTGTGTGTGTGTGTGTGTGTGTGTCTGTGTGTGTGTGTCTGTGTGTGTGTGTGTCTGTGTGTCTGTGTGTCTGTGTGTGTGTGTGTCTGTGTGTGTGTGTCTGTGTGTGTCTGTCTGTGTGTCTGTCTGTGTGTGTGTCTGTCTGTGGGTGCGTGCGCGTGTCTGTGGGTGCGTGTGTGTCTGTCTGTGTCTGTGTGTGTGTGTGTGTGTGTGTCTGTATGTGTGTGCGTCTGTCTGTATGTGTGTGTGTCTGTCTGTGTGTGTGTCTGTGGGTGCGTGCGCGTGTCTGTGTGTGTCTGTGTGTCTAATGCAACATTTGTGTGTGTTCCAGTTTACTAGCGGCTCTCTAACGGGCAAGGAGCAGGTGAAGAAGATGGATGAGGAGGAGTTAAACAAGCAGGGCAAGAAAAGGCCACGCCCACTTCTACTGCCTCACATGACGCCGCTGCTTAAGGTATCCTGGAAACCACCTGTATCTCTGTCTGAGTCATTTCTTTACACGTCTCAGTCTCCACAACATCTCGTTTCCTTTCCTTATTTTGCTTCTTCTCTCCCTCCCCTCCTCCTCCTCCTCCGAGTATAAACAAAGACAGACAAAATCACCAGCGTATAAAATGCTATAAATGACCAGTCACATTCGATGTGCCCTCGTTACACACCAATAAAACACACTGCACACGTCCGTTACGTGTCAGTAACGATCATTAACTTTAGATGTGTGTATTTTAAGCCTGGTTGGTTTGAGAGATGTTTAAACAGACAAAACCGGCTGTGCTTTACGTTTTACTGACACACATGACTATGTCTCTGTCACCGCAGAAGAAAATGAAGTTCTCCTGCTCCAAAGATCAGTCTTTCGCGTCAGTTGGGAAGCACGGAGTTCTCCGAGAGTTCACTTTCTTTGACAAGGTAACTGTGGCTTATGACAGGTGCAGTGATGCACCTTCAGTCCTTCATCATCCTCTCTTCATCACTGACTACATTTCTCTCTGCCTCCAGGTTCGGCGTTTGTTTAAGAGTCAGGAGGTGTATGAGAACTTTCTGCGCTGCATTGCCCTGTTTAACCAGGAGGTGGTGTCAGGAGCTGAGCTCCTGCAGCTCGTCACGCCGTTCCTCGGGTAAACGCCAACGTGTTTAATTTTTAAGATGATCGTTTTCTATAAATAAGATGTCTGAATGTTGTTTGTGTGTTTATTGTGCTACAGGAAGTTTCCAGAGCTGTATACCCAGTTTAAGTCATTCCTGGGTGAGAAGGAGCTGTCACACTCTATATCTGGCCTGTCGGAGCGCTACATGGAAGGGGGCGGAGCCAGGGAGGTGGACTACGCTTCCTGTAAGAGACTCGGATCGAGTTACAGAGCTTTGCCGAAAACGTATCAACAACCCAAGTGCAGCGGGAGAACGGCGTTGTGTAAAGAGGTACACACACATCACACCAACCAATCAGAAGGCTTAAGGTCCCCATCCACATCACAGGCACATCATCCTAGTGTCAGAACGTAGGTTTATTTATGTAGCTGATGGAGACAGAACTGTCCTTAAAAACCTCATTAGATTATCAGACCGAGCGGCTCAATGTTGTCTGGGCTGGGTTTCATTCCAGAGTGACTCACTGGAGCACTCTCTCTTCATCTCTCTCTCTGTCTGGGTCTGGGTCTCTCTGTCTGGGTCTGTCTCTCTGTCTGGGTCTGGGTCTGGGTCTCTCTGTCTGGGTCTGGGTCTGGGTCTCTCTGTTTGGGTCTGGGTCTCTCTGTCTGGGTCTGGGTCTGGGTCTCTCTGTTTGGGTCTGGGTCTCTCTGTCTGGGTCTGGGTCTGGGTCTCTCTGTTTGGGTCTGGGTCTCTCTGTCTGGGTCTCTCTGTCTGGGTCTCTCTGTCTGGGTCTGGGTCTCTCTGTCTGGGTCTGGGTCTCTCGGTCTGGGTCTCTCTGTCTGGGTCTGGGTCTCTCTGTCTGGGTCTGGGTCTCTCTGTTTGGGTCTGGGTCTCTCTGTCTGGGTCTCTCGGTCTGGGTCTCTCTGTCTGGGTCTGGGTCTGGGTCTCTCTGTTTGGGTCTGGGTCTCTCTGTCTGGGTCTGGGTCTGGGTCTCTCTGTTTGGGTCTCTCTGTCTGGGTCTCTCTGTCTGGGTCTCTCTGTCTGGGTCTGGGTCTCTCTGTCTGGGTCTGGGTCTCTCGGTCTGGGTCTCTCTGTCTGGGTCTGGGTCTCTCTGTCTGGGTCTGGGTCTCTCTGTCTGGGTCTGGGTCTCTCTGTCTGGGTCTGGGTCTCTCTGTTTGGGTCTCTCGGTCTGGGTCTCTCTGTCCGGGTCTGGGTCTGTGTGTGTCTCTCTCTCTCTCTGTCCGGGTCTGGGTCTCTCTGTCTGGGTCTCTCTGTCTGGGTCTCTCTGTCTGGGTCTCTCTGTCTGGGTCTCTCTGTCTGGGTCTCTCTGTCTGGGTCTGGGTCTCTCTGTCTGGGTCTGGGTCTCTCGGTCTGGGTCTCTCTGTCTGGGTCTGGGTCTCTCTGTCTGGGTCTGGGTCTCTCTGTCTGGGTCTGGGTCTCTCTGTCTGGGTCTGGGTCTCTCTGTTTGGGTCTCTCGGTCTGGGTCTCTCTGTCCGGGTCTGGGTCTGTGTGTGTCTCTCTCTCTCTCTGTCCGGGTCTGGGTCTCTCTGTCTCTCTCTGGTTCCTTCTCACTCTCTGTCTGGGTCTGTGTGTCTCTCTCTCTCTCTCTCTCTCTCACTCTCTGGTAACCCCCCACCCCACCCCCCGTCCGGGTCTGTGTCTCTGTCTCTCTCTCTCTCTGGTTCCGCCTCTCTCTCTCTCTCTGTCCGTCTCTCTCTCTCTCTCTCTCCGGGTCTGTGTGTGTGTGTGTGTCTCTCTCTCTCTCTCTCTCTCTCTCCGGGTCTGTGTGTGTGTCTCTCTCTCTCTCTCTCTCTCTCTCTCCTGGTCTGTGTGTGTCTCTCTCTCACTCTCACTCTCTCTCCCTCTCTCTCTCTCTCTCCGGGTCTGTGTGTGTCTCTCTCTCACTCTCTCTCCCTCTCTCTCTCCGGGTCTGTGTTTGTCTCACTCTCACTCTCTCTCCCTCTCTCTCTCTCTCCGGGTCTGTGTTTGTCTCTCTCTCACTCTCACTCTCTCTCTCTGGGTCTGCATGTCTGTGTGTCACTGCGTGTGTGTCACTGCGTGTGTGTCACTGCGTGTGTGTCACTGCGTGTGTGTCACTGCGTGTGTGTCACTGCGTGTGTGTCACTGCGTGTGTGTGTCACTGCGTGTGTGTCACTGCGTGTGTGTCACTGCGTGTGTGTGTCACTGCGTGTGTGTGTACAGGTGCTGAATGATACCTGGGTGTCCTTCCCATCGTGGTCAGAGGACTCCACATTTGTGAGCTCGAAGAAGACGCCGTATGAGGAGCAGCTTCATCGGTGTGAGGACGAGAGGTTTGAGGTGAGACTCTTCACTGGAACACTTCAGGAACTGGAGAGTTAACTTTAGAACATTTCTCAGTTTACTCTAAATGGTACCTGAAAATAACGAAAGAAAGAAGGATGTGCGGAAGACAAAGTGATGGTGAAATGAAAGAATAAAAGAAAGGAAAGCTGAATAAATAAACGACACAAGTGATGTAGAGAATGCAGGAAAAATAAAAGACTGAAGCAATAAAGTGACTGATGGATAATGATTTACAATAAAGAGAATGAGATGGAAAGAATAAGGGTGATGGAGGGATAAGAAAGGGACAGATAAAGGCAGAGAAATGATTACAGTAATGTAATGGCAGGAGTGATAAAAGTGATGGAAGGATGTAGTGATATCTGGATATGAAGGAAAGAAGTCTAGTGAAAGAAAGCTAAAGGTATTTTATCTCCTTCTAGCTGGATGTGGTTCTGGAGACCAACCTGGCCACCATCAGAGTTCTGGAGAGCGTGCAGAAGAAACTGACTCGCCTCTCGCCCGAGGACCAGGACCGCTTCCGATTAGATGACTGTCTGGGTGGGACCTCGGAGGTGATCCAGCGGCGTGCCGTGTACCGGATTTATGGAGATAAAGCTCCTGAGATCATCGAGGGACTGAAAAGAAACCCAGCAACTGCGGTACCTGTAGTACTCAAGAGGTATTCGTCTGTCTGTCTTTCCACATGTCTGTCTAACTGATACTGTGGAGATCTGCTAACGTGTGTGTGTGTGTGTGTTTCAGGTTGAAAGCGAAGGAGGAGGAGTGGAGAGAAGCTCAGCAGGGCTTTAATAAGATCTGGAGGGAGCAATATGAGAAAGCGTACCTCAAATCTCTGGACCACCAGGGGGTCAACTTCAAACAGAATGACATGAAGGCCCTGAGATCCAAAAGCCTGCTCAACGAGATCGAGAGCATCTACGACGAGGTACTAACGTTTTACGACTTAATATAACACACACGTAATGCATCGTAGCACTCGTCATAAAGCTTTATAACACTCACTGCATAAGGACGCGTGCGTGCGTGCGTGTGTGCGTGTGTGTGTGTGTGTGTGTAGCGTCAGGAGCAGAGTACGGAGGAAGGCGGAGTCAGTCAGCAGAGTCGTGAAGGGGGTGGAGCCTCCAGTGAACCTCACCTGATCTTCTCCTACGAGGATAAGCAGATCCTGGAGGACGCGGCGTCTCTCATCATCTATCACGTGAAGCGTCAG
>NC_083470.1:1225000-1230000 GCF_030014155.1 Tachysurus vachellii
ACATTCCACCTCCTTGGATGTTGATATAGACCAAGTGGCATCTACGTGGCAGCCGTGATCCTAATAGCAGTGTCCTCTTTCAGTAGGATGATGCTTCCTGACACAAAGGAAACTTGGTCAGCACCTTTTGTCGTGTTCCTCATTCAGTTCCTGAACAGTGTTTACTTTGTGTCAGGGAGCATCAGCTCAGAGCTGTCTTGGTGGCACTAGAAGAGCTTTCACAGTGTCTGGCAGGAGATGCATGTATGTTTTATAATGAGTTGCTTCTGAAACCTAAACCCCAGGGTGCACTGGGGCAAGAAGTAAGAAAGTGCCACAGGTCTTTAGGGAGTAGAAACGTGCTGGAGCAACTTTAGCCAAGTGATGAGATAGTTTTAGGTAAGGACAGCTTCGCTACAGCCAATCACAAGGCTGACATGACTTTATTAAAACAGTGCATTCTTGTTTATGAGACCGAGTGCATAACAACGTACAGAGTAAAAGCTCTGCAACCGAAAGCTAATCTACTGAGCAAACGCTAACCAGAGAGCAAAAGCTAATGTATTTAGAGAAAGCTAACCTAGTAAGATAAAAACTAAACTAGTACTCAAATGAAATTTAATATAGCAAGTAAAAGGTAGCCTAGCGACTAGAACGCTAACGTACTGCAGTGAGTGCAAGCAACTTCCAGAGAAAAGCTCAGTTAGTGAAAGAAAGCTAACATAGTGAGCAAAGAGCTAATCTAGCATGTGAAAGCTCACCTGACAGTCACAGCTAATGTGATGAACAATCCTGGTTCGACATCTATCCTTAGACCTCCATCAATGAGTTGGTAGATTGTGAGGATTAGAGAAATGCAAGCAACAAAATGTACACACACACACACACACACACACACACACACACACACGAATGAAATGTAATGTCTGTCATGTTTCTATCCCATACACTGTTGTTAAACCTGCTCTAGAAACTGTAACATACTCATTTAATATTGAGACTGGATATTTCATTTTAAACTGTGTGTGTGTCTGTGTGTGTGTGTGTGTGTGTGTGTGTGTGTGTGTGTGTCCATCCAAGACTCTGTTTTAGCACAGAAAATGAGGTCGCGTTTTCTTCTCTGTTTCTCATGCTTGCACTGTTTCCGCTGCCTTTTAGCTTCTCTTTCTGTGAAGTTACAGTTTGGTTATTTCCTGTAGGCTGGGTGGCATTTAGCAGTTTCACTTGCAGGAGGGGTGTGTGTGTGTGTGTGTGTGTGTGTGTGTGTGTGTGTGTGTGTGTGTGAGAGAGAGAGAGAGAGAGAGAGAGGCAGATGCCACTTATGTTGCATAATAATGTTTGTGTGGTTGAATGCGTTCAGAACCATTTTTACTCGTTATGATCTAATCTACTGTCATGCTATACATGGTGTCACTGTAACACCGGAGAGTGGGATTATAAATCATTATAAACACATGAGAGTGGGATTATAAATCATTATAAACACTGAGAGTGGGATTATAAATCATTATAAACACTGAGAGTGGGATTATAAATCTTTATAAACACTGAGAGTGGGATTATAAATCTTTATAAATGCTGAAGTGAGATTATAAATCTCTATAAACACTGAGATTGGGATTATCTTCACTTCGCTGCGTTTTTACCGCATTGTCTGTGTTGCCTCCTCTTTTCAGGGGAAAGAAATAAGTCATGCGCAAAATGTACTAGAGTAATTTGCATGTGTTGAATCTTCATAAACCTTTGCATATCAAAATGTGCTACATAACGAAGGATTGTTTTTTGAATAGCGAATGGACACAAAGGACTGTGTACAGTACCGTTTACATACAGTAAATATCACTAAGATTAAAGTTTAAAACCTAGAACAAAAATGTGTGTGGACAAACAACGATCCATTGTTTACAGGTTATAGGAAACTGCAGGGGTCACTGATTAGTCAGTGAGAACACTTATGATGACTGATTGGTCATTCAGAACAACAGTAGTCAGTGATTGGTTGATGAGAACACCCATCAGTGACTGGTCACTGGGAAGAATCAGTAATCACCCCTCTATCATGTCAGTGTAAAATCCAGAAATGGGGACTCGAGTCATATGACTTGACTCGAGTCAGACTAAAGTCGCAAATTTGAGACTTGAGACTTGCTTGACAAATATTAAAAAAAGACTCGACTTGACTTTGAGTTGACATTCATGACTTGAGACTTGACTCGGATTTGAGTTAAATGACTCAGAGATGGGGGACTCGACTTGACTCGAGTCAGACTTAAGTCGCAAATTTGAGACTCGACTTGAGTTTGACTTGACATTCATGACTTGAGACTTACTTGTGACTTGCACATGTGTGACTTACTCCCACCTCTGGTAAAATCGTAGCAGTACCACTGACCCTATATTTTAAGCCCCAAGAAACCAAGGTGCTGTGAAACCCCAGCAATGCTGCTCCTCCCCCATATTCGCTGTTACACCACAGCACTGATCTAGCATTGTCCACCACATCAACATTGCATTGCGTGTGTGCCACTTCCACGTGTAAGAAGTCTACCCACAATGATGAACTCCTCACCACAGTTCGGATACACTGTGCACAGTTCTTGCTCTATTAACGCACACTTTCCCTCCAGACGGTGCAGTACGGCACGGGACAGTCACTAATCAAAATTTATTTAGTACTCACAAAGCAGGAAACCCAAATCACCATCTACACTTTTAATAGCATGTCTCACTCTGCTGTAGAAATAACAACAACTTGTGGTATTGTTTCACATCACACCAGAAACGTGCTTGAACACCTTCTGACAGGTGTTACTCTTCCCCCTCAGGTGGAGTACCTACTGAAGAAGCTGTGCATGGCCATGAATGTGGAGCTGAACTGTGTGGAGCTGGAGGAAATTATTTCCCATGATTCCATTCAGCAGAACGGTTTCAATGTTTGGGCTTTCCTGCAGATGATGAACTCTGGGAAGCTCACCAGAGGACTTACCAAGGAAACGATCAGCATGGCCATCGAGGAAGTGTATCGAGAGATAGTAGGGGATGTCTTGAAGGAGGTAGGGGGTGCATCTCTTGTGTAGAGTCTGCTGTACTATCTGTACTGTACACGGGTCTGAGCACGATGAAATGGACCTATGGTCATAATAAACTCCTCTCTTTCCCTCTAAAAGAACATGATCTATAACCTATTCAATATGGCATAGATGTTGAAGCTAACTAAATCGAGCAAATACTAAGGAATAGTGTTGGCTAACCATGTTAAGGGGTAAGGGGTTAAGTTGGAATCAATAAAAGGATCCTGAGAAACTAGAAGTCTATGACAGAAGCAACCAGACAGAACAGGGCACTAGGAAACAAGGTACATAGTTACTAATCTAGTAAAATTCAGTAACCTGGAGAACATCAGAACCTTGGGCACTAAACGGAACTAGTGTACGAGGAAGACTGGGGACTAGAACACAAGAAACATGAGAGTCTATGGGACTAGAACACATCTTTATATGTATGAATCTGGTATTTCCAGTACACTGTAAAGCAGCTTATGACCCGAGGGGGCTGGAAGAAGTACAAGATGTGGAAATGGGGAGGAAACTGGGAGTCAAGGAACTGTGTATGTAAGAGACCGAATTAAAGGAACCTGTGAAACGAATCAACTAGGATTGTTGGATCCAAGCGACTGAGGGAAGGGTAACCTGTGAAAGTAAGAGATTAGGAAACAAAGTAAGATTGAAGCTAGAATTTAAGAATTGAGGGACATCCAAAAACCTTAGATGGATGAAATATCATCTGTTTAGAACGGCAGGGAAGATGTGATTCCTTCCTCTCGTGATGATGCTTTATGGGGAGGAAATTGTGAGTGAGAACTGTAACAGAATGTGAATCTCAGTGAAAGTGTGTCTGTATCAGGGCTACCTGTGGAAGAAGGGTCATTTGAGGCGGAACTGGATGGAGCGCTGGTTCACCCTCAAGCCAAGTTCTCTGGATTACTACATCAGTGAAGACCGCAAAGAACGCAAGGGCAGCATCACACTGGACACCAACTGCTGTGTAGAGGTGTGTGTGTGTGTGTGTGTGTGTGTGTGTGGTCAGTCTTGTCCAGTTTAAGCCCTGTGTTCAACTTCCAACTCACAGAGAATAAGTAGATCTTTCTAGTTAGTCTTCAAGTTAGACTTAGGGTTAGAGTTGGGCTTAGTCTTGGAGTTAGAGTTGGGGTTATACCCTGTCGTCCAACCTGTTCAGCCCTTACTGTGTGTGCATGTGTGTGTGTGTGTTCTGCAGGTTGTACCTGACAGAGATGGGAAGAGGTGTATGTTCTGCCTGAAGACAATCTCCAAGACATTCGAGCTCAGCGCCTCAGACACCAAACAGCGTCAGGAGTGGACGTCAGGTTTGCCCCCTTGCTCTACTTTCCTGTTTACCTTTTTAGGCTCGACCACTAATTCGAGCTCACGTCTGAATGTCACGTCACTTGGCCTATTTTTACAAAGAAGTGTTAGGAAGTGTTAGGTTTGTAAAGATCTCTCCCTTAGATCTCTTAGGTTTGTGGTTTAGGACACACCCAATGTGAAGCGATGATGCTGAGACACTTGTGATGATGTTTTTGTAGCTTCTGTTGGGCTCAGGATGTACGGTTTAGGATATGTGTAATGTGACCTGATGACCTAAGCAGGTTGAGATTTTTGTGTGGCCACTTGGACTTTGGGACATGCCTATAGTGGACTAAAGTGGGATGATGTGTTTGGTCCCCCAGCGATCCAGACGGCGATCCGGCTACATGCAGAGGGGAAGTGCTCCCTGCACAAGGAGCTGAAGATGAAGCGGAGGGAGCAGCGAGAACGAAGGGAGAGGAGGAGGGAGGAGAAGGAGCAGGAGCTGCAGCACCTCCACCTGCTGCAGGAGGAACGCGAGCGCAAGAATGCTGAGCTGGAGCTGCTGAAGGAGGCTCAGAAGCAGGCGCAACTCCTGCTAGAACAAGAGGAAAAGCGGAGACGAGAACAGCATGAACAGCTCCAACAAGCGCTGGA
>NC_083470.1:1232500-1245000 GCF_030014155.1 Tachysurus vachellii
CCTCAGAACTTTAACTGGATCGAATCATAAGGCTACTAACGCAGCAAACTTACCATGGAAAATACCACAAAATATTAACTGTTTATATCCTGAATGTTGCTTGTAATTGTATACACGATGTACCAGACGTACACAGACGTGTCACGTACCAGACGTACACAGACGTGTCACGTACCAGACGTACACAGACGTGTCACGTACCAGACGTACACAGACGTGTCACGTCTCAGAGGAACAGAACGAAAGGCCTCAGCGTACTTCACACCTTCATCTCACTCACCATCCTCGTCCCTGTTTATTTAATGGTCTCATCTCACGTCAAACATCTCTCTCTCCCTCTCTCTCTCTCTCTCTCTCTCTCTCTCACACACACACACACACACACACACACACGGTGTTTTCTTGCTCTTCAGATTTGTATCTTGAGTTGCAGACGCAAAAGACTGAAGGAAACGAGCTGAAACTCTGAAGCACTGTGGTTTCTGCACTTCCTGCTAACACTGCAGAAAACATGTCAAAACTGAACACATACACACACCTACACACACACACACACACACACACACATCTACACTCCATAAATATTTGAGTTTTAGAAAAATTGTTATAATATTCCCACAGCCGAAGATTTGAAATTTGCCTTTAAGTTAATTAATTAATTGATTTATCTTTGTAACTTTAATAAAAAACTATTTTAAACTGTACATCAGTTCCTGTTTTCCAAATAAGACTCTGGTCCGTGGTTCATGGATCTAAATATATTTTACTTAAGACTTAATTATCAGGAAACAAACTGGACCTGAAGCAAGAAAACTTACTTTAACATTTCATTAAAATAAAAAAATAAAATAAAATAAATGAAAACTGCCAACATGCACTGACTTATTATTACATTATTATTAAATATTATTACAATTAATCAATTCACTTCAATTGACACTTTTTACAAAGCAGCTTTACAGAACAAAAGATTATTATAAAGAATAATATAAAGATTAATATAAAACAAAACTCAAGATTAATATTAGATATATTTAAATGTGTATGTATTTATCCCCAATGAACAAGTCTGAGGTGACTCATGTGACTGTGGGGAGGAAAAACTCCCTTAGATGGTAAAGGAAGAAACCTTGAGAGGAACCAGACTCAAAGGGGAACCTCATCCTCATCTGGGTGACACTGGGGGTGTGATTATAAATATACAGTCTGATAAATGTTGTACTGATGAGGAGATTGTTGTCCTCAAAGACCACATGGAGTTGGTATCTCCTCTTTAGTACAGCACAGTTCAACTGGTAGATCTCTAGATGTCTCAGGATCCTCACAGAGTCGCCCTCGTCTCAGTGGAGGTCCAAAATCTTCATCACACAGAAGACAATCAGAGCTGGTACAATTTCCCGGTGCCTCGGGATGGTAGAAAGAGAGAAGCAATGAAGAGGAATTAACGTAGCTGCTGTTCGTAATATTAACAAGCACTAGATGATAATGTGCATTTGGTCTGATGTATTGGAGCACAATATTATGGGATGTATTATGTGTACGTCTGACTAAAGAGATGAGTTTTTAATCTACATTTAAACTGTGAAAGTGTGTCTGAGCCCCGAACACTATCAGGAAGACTATTCCAGAGTTTGGGAGCTAAATAAGAAAACGCTCTACCACCTTTAGTAGACTTAGATATTCTGGGAACTACCAGAAGTCCTGAGTTTTGTGATCTCAGAGAGCGTGAAGGATTGTAAGGTGTTAGAAGACTAGTTAGATACATGGGAGCTAAACCGTTAAGAGCCTTGTACGTAAGTAGCAGCAGTTTGTAATCAATTCTAAACTTAACAGGTAGCCAGTGTAGAGATGATAAAATTGGGGTTATATGGTCATACTTTCTTGTCCTAGTGAGAACTCTGGCAGCTGCATTTTGGACTAACTGTAGCCTATTTATTAAAGATGCAGGACAACCACCTAGTAATGCATTACAATAGTCCAGTCTAGAGGTCATGAAAGCATGAACTAGCTTCTCAGCATCAGAGACATTATTGTTAAATATTATTACATTATTACATTAATACACACACTTATCGTTGTTTCTTTACTCCTTGTACACCAGAGGGCGCTGTAACGTCACTGCGCACTTGTTACGTCGCCTGTGGTTTTGACGCTCGCGCTAATCGGATGTCACCGGCCGCACTGCGCATGTGCAGAACAGAGCCGTTATTAAATGTATTTTTTAGTGTTAAATATTTATTAATCATCGGTATTTTATTTTAGCATTTATCATGTACTCCATTCTATCGTATCTGCAACGTTACATAATGTTCAACAGTTTATAAAGAATAAGATCGAATAGCTTTAATTTGTCTTTAATAATAATCACTTAATAAACTAAACACATAATAAATTACATGTAAACAAGTTTTATACGGATTTTATGTGACATAAATAATAATAAATAATAAATAAAGCAGATAAACCGTTAGATTCGGTTCAAAATAAATCAGTTGATAAACACAAAGTGTCAGAATTTAATTACACTAATAAATAAATAAATAAATAAATAAATAAATAGTAATAAATAAATAATAATTTGTTGTAAATATTAAATTGATCTATAAACGTGTGAAACAATTATTCAGCACATAAAGTAGTTTGGTAACGGGTTGTTTTTTTTTGTCTGATCCGGAAGTAGTGTTTATTTACATCCGGAACAGAGTGTGTTGTACTGCAGCGGACATGAGCAGTAAAATGTCCTCCCAGCTGAGGCGGCTTTGGTCCTGTGTGTCTCCTCTACAGGTCCATCTGAGGCGCTCGGTGTCTCACAGCGGGACGTCCAGAGCCGCCGGAGCCGTGACAGGGACACAGATACCGGAGGTTTCACACGTGGACCGCGGACACGCAGAGGGACACGCAGAGGTCAACGTGTTCGACAAGGTGCGTTACAGCAAACATAAACATACATCACCATAACAACATCACATCACCATAACAACATCACATCACCATAACAACATCACATCACCATAACAACATCACATCACTTCAGGTAAACATCCGTCCGTGACGTCTCTGTGTGTCTCTGTGTGTGTCTCTGTGTGTGTCTCTGTGTGTGTCTCTGTGTGTGTCTCTGTGTGTGTCTCTGTGTGTCTCTGTGTGTCTCTGTGTGTGTCTCTGTGTGTGTCTCTCTGTGTGTCTCTGTGTGTCTCTCTGTGTCTGTGTGTCTCTCTGTGTGTCTCTGTGTCTGTGTGTCTCTGTGTCTGTGTGTCTCTGTGTCTGTGTGTCTCTCTGTGTGTCTCTCTGTGTGTCTCTCTGTGTGTCTCTCTGTGTGTCTCTCTGTGTCTGTGTCTCTCTCTGTGTCTCTCTCTGTGTGTCTCTCTGTGTGTCTCTCTCTCTCTGTGTCTCTCTCTGTGTGTGTCTCTCTGTGTCTCTCTGTGTGTCTCTCTGTATGTCTCTGTGTGCAGGTAACGTCAATAACGGGGGGGCCAAAACATTTGCACCAAGTTATCAGTAGACATCAGAGTTGTTTATTAAAGAACTTTCCAATATTGCGTCATAATAACGGCATCTTTACTTCCTGTAACATTATTATTATTATTATTATTATTATTATTATTATTATTTACAGCTGCTGAATCCTCGACGCTGATTGGTCAGAAGGTGTTTACTTCTCTATAATAGCAGCACTGACACGTTAAAGAATGAATGACGGATAACGGACGAATGCACACGCTCTAATAATTTAGTGTTTCTATTAGAGTTGCAAAATTCAGGGAATTTTAAAGGCTGTAAACTTTCCATGGGAATTAACTGGGAATTAAAAAAAAAATGCAGAGTTGTCTATAACAAGGAACTTAAATGTAGTTAAAAATCTTGCAGCATAATTTTGTTTAAAACAACAAGATTTAATGAAATTTAAGTTGAATTTGTTCCCTACGTTCCTCGGTCACTTACACACAGCACACTGCTTACTGGAGGGCCATTGAGGCCAAAACCCCTGCAGGTACTTGTGTTCTTCTATAACATCCACAGTAACACTATTTTAGTGCTTTCATTTTACATCAATCATAGGGAAATATGTTTATTACAATTATTAAGTTTATTAAGTTTATTACAAGCATAATAATGTTTATTATGCTTTTGTGTTACTCATTGAAAGAATCAGTTAAAGTTCTACTTAAATCAGTCAAGACGTCATTTTTAAAATTTGTATTCCCTCACGTGTGTCTGCTTATGACCAAACAAATTATGTTTGTATATGATATAGTTTATATACATTTCCCTATATTTCCAAATAATTCCCATAAATTACTGTAAATTTTCCTATTTTGAATATTCCCAAAATTCCCCAGATTAAGTTACCGTGGAAAGTTTCCGGAAATTTACCAGAAACTTTCCGCCCCTTTGCAACCCAAAGTTTCCTAGAACCCTAGTTTCTATAGTAACAGCTGATTGACAGAGATAAAGTATAAAAGCCTGACGGATCTGTAAGGAGGGTTTGTCTCTGAGTGTTGTATTAGTTTCTGTCCTTATGTTTGCTATTAAATTCATCAGTGTTTAAACCCTGGACTTTTTAACCAGTGGACTGTTTCTTGACCCGAGATTTATGTGCGTTATATTTTACATTGTTGATTAAATTAAATAATATCTGATTACTTTCTTAGACAAAAAAACCCGATTCAGACGTAAAGCCTGTTGTTCCTGTCACAGAAACCCGAGCTTACGGAGCAGAACGTGCAAAACGACCTCAATTTCTCCAGAGCTGAAAGTTTAACCGGATTAAAACGATCCTATAATCAGATGGTTAAGACTCAGAGTCTGATTTTCTCCCAGAAACCTTTGTTTTGTGCTCAGATCAGATCAGTCACTTTACTGGTCTGTTGGATGTTTCACAGCTTTAACATGCTAGAAGATGTTGAGTTTCAATGTGCTGGAACACTAAGCATGGCGTGTTAACTGGAACACTAAGCATGGCGTGTTAACTGGAACACTAAGCATGGCGTGTTAACTGGAACACTAAGCATGGCGTGTTAACTGGAACACTAAGCATGGCGTGTTAACTGGAACACTAAGCATGGCGTGTTAACTGGAACACTAAGCGTCGCGTGTTAACTGGAACACTAAGCGTCGCGTGTTAACTGGAACACTAAGCGTCGCGTGTTAACTGGAACACTAAGCGTCGCGTGTTAACTGGAACACTAAGCGTCGCGTGTTAACTGGAACACTAAGCGTCGCGTGTTAACTGGAACACTAAGCGTCGCGTGTTAACTGGAACACTAAGCGTCGCGTGTTAACTGGAACACTAAGCGTCGCGTGTTAACTGGAACACTAAGCGTCGCGTGTTAACTGGAACACTAAGCGTCGCGTGTTAACTGGAACACTAAGCGTCGCGTGTTAACTGGAACACTAAGCGTCGCGTGTTAACTGGAACACTAAGCGTCGCGTGTTAACTGGAACACTAAGCGTCGCGTGTTAACTGGAACACTAAGCGTCGCGTGTTAACTGGAACACTAAGCGTCGCGTGTTAACTGGAACACTAAGCGTCGCGTGTTAACTGGAACACTAAGCGTCGCGTGTTAACTGGAACACTAAGCGTCGCGTGTTAACTGGAACACTAAGCGTCGCGTGTTAACTGGAACACTAAGCGTCGCGTGTTAACTGGAACACTAAGCGTCGCGTGTTAACTGGAACACTAAGCGTCGCGTGTTAACTGGAACACTAAGCGTCGCGTGTTAACTGGAACACTAAGCGTCGCGTGTTAACTGGAACACTAAGCGTCGCGTGTTAACTGGAACACTAAGCGTCGCGTGTTAACTGGAACACTAAGCGTCGCGTGTTAACTGGAACACTAAGCGTCGCGTGTTAACTGGAACACTAAGCGTCGCGTGTTAACTGGAACACTAAGCGTCGCGTGTTAACTGGAACACTAAGCGTCGCGTGTTAACTGGAACACTAAGCGTCGCGTGTTAACTGGAACACTAAGCGTCGCGTGTTAACTGGAACACTAAGCGTCGCGTGTTAACTGGAACACTAAGCGTCGCGTGTTAACTGGAACACTAAGCGTCGCGTGTTAACTGGAACACTAAGCGTCGCGTGTTAACTGGAACACTAAGCGTCGCGTGTTAACTGGAACACTAAGCGTCGCGTGTTAACTGGAACACTAAGCGTCGCGTGTTAACTGGAACACTAAGCGTCGCGTGTTAACTGGAACACTAAGCGTCGCGTGTTAACTGGAACACTAAGCGTCGCGTGTTAACTGGAACACTAAGCGTCGCGTGTTAACTGGAACACTAAGCGTCGCGTGTTAACTGGAACACTAAGCGTCGCGTGTTAACTGGAACACTAAGCGTCGCGTGTTAACTGGAACACTAAGCGTCGCGTGTTAACTGGAACACTAAGCGTCGCGTGTTAACTGGAACACTAAGCGTCGCGTGTTAACTGGAACACTAAGCGTCGCGTGTTAACTGGAACACTAAGCGTCGCGTGTTAACTGGAACACTAAGCGTCGCGTGTTAACTGGAACACTAAGCGTCGCGTGTTAACTGGAACACTAAGCGTCGCGTGTTAACTGGAACACTAAGCGTCGCGTGTTAACTGGAACACTAAGCGTCGCGTGTTAACTGGAACACTAAGCGTCGCGTGTTAACTGGAACACTAAGCGTCGCGTGTTAACTGGAACACTAAGCGTCGCGTGTTAACTGGAACACTAAGCGTCGCGTGTTAACTGGAACACTAAGCGTCGCGTGTTAACTGGAACACTAAGCGTCGCGTGTTAACTGGAACACTAAGCGTCGCGTGTTAACTGGAACACTAAGCGTCGCGTGTTAACTGGAACACTAAGCGTCGCGTGTTAACTGGAACACTAAGCGTCGCGTGTTAACTGGAACACTAAGCGTCGCGTGTTAACTGGAACACTAAGCGTCGCGTGTTAACTGGAACACTAAGCGTCGCGTGTTAACTGGAACACTAAGCGTCGCGTGTTAACTGGAACACTAAGCGTCGCGTGTTAACTGGAACACTAAGCGTCGCGTGTTAACTGGAACACTAAGCGTCGCGTGTTAACTGGAACACTAAGCGTCGCGTGTTAACTGGAACACTAAGCGTCGCGTGTTAACTGGAACACTAAGCGTCGCGTGTTAACTGGAACACTAAGCGTCGCGTGTTAACTGGAACACTAAGCGTCGCGTGTTAACTGGAACACTAAGCGTCGCGTGTTAAGGACATGATTGTTCTTAAATCTCTGATGAATCTAAAATGTCGACTTTACTTTACAAAACTTTTATAACTCTCGCCTTTTTTTTACTGTCTGTTTAATAATCACACTTTAGAAGAATTTTTTTCTTCTGACAGAACGGATTAAAAACTCGAGCTGAACGTACAGAGCAGACTTACAGACATAATAAGTCCAAGTTGAACTAAACCTGACTTCGCACATGCGAGTAACAGTAGATACGTTCAGACAAAGAAACCCAGATCGTCGGCAGCGGGTCACGATGAGGGTGGTGATGAGGTGAGAAGTAACGCTGCTGTAGCTGATCCTCGTTATAAGGTCACGGCTGTGCAGAGAGTCAAATAACTGTCTAAAGTGAAGAAGAGCTGAAGATCAGATCGTCACCGCTGTATGGAGGACTGACTGGATAAGTGGGGTGCCAATACTTTAAATGCATGTCCTCTTTCAACAGAACCCAGAGTACCATGGCTTCTCGGATGACCCGTTCGTTGACGAGTGGAACATGAGGCTGGCTTTTTTCTTCGGCATTTCTATGGCCATCGTCGTCGGGGGGACGTTCATCCACTATTTACCGGATCACGGGTAAGCAGGAGACTCAGTGACACCTTCTCAGCTGCAGGAGCCTCAGTGACACCTTCTCAGCTGCTGCTTTTATATTTGATCATTTTGTGAACTTGTGTGTGTTTGTGTGTGTTTCCTTCTTTAATGAATATCTATAGATAGATGAACATTTGACAGAAAATCAGACCTGGATTGGTTGATTGATTAAATTATTAATTGGTTGATTGAATGATTGAATGACTAATGAATTGGGTGTTTGATTGATTTATTGATTGGTTGGTTGATTAATTGGTTGATTAAGTGATTGATTGGAGGTTTCTGCCTTGTGCACATTTCTGTAATGAAACTCATTCCTGCGTCCTGTTTGTCCTTTTTCCCGTGTGGTTTCTCCGCAGTATGAGACAGTGGGCTCGACGGGAAGCCGAGCGACTCGTCGTACTGAGAGAGGCTCAGGGTCTCCCTCTGATCGACGAGAACTACTACGACCCGAACAAGATCATCCTCCCTTCATCCTCAGAAGAGTAGACGAAGATTCACCTGCTCAGATGTTCATTTGTGTTCCTGTACATTTACTTCTAGTGAAATATCACAATAAAAGCGTGTGTTATTACATTTACCTTCAGTTTCAGCTTTGTGTCTGAAATCCTACAAACTTTTGTGACTCACAAAATCCATTAAAATTAAACTTATTTTTCCACTTAAAAAAAACTTAGACTAAGTTTTTATGACAGTATGTTTTATTTATATTATTTATTAGTAAGTTTTATTGATGATTACTGGATTTTTATGGTTAATATTATTCCTAATTTTTTACCTAATTCATGTTTATTTTATTTTGTTTTATTTTGTTTTGTTTTATTTTGTTTTGTTTATTTTTATTTTTTTGTTTATTTTATTTTTTGTTTTTTATTTTTTGTTTTATTTTGTCACCTGGTTATAATCATTATTTAAAATATAACTCTAATGTAATCTATTTAAAATCGACGTATTAAAGCAATAAATTAATATTCTGTTAGAATTAAAATATTTTACTTAAAATAAAATTTATTCCTTTAATCAGTGTAATATTTATTCCGTACTTCCGGTATTCGGGGCCCGGTAACTGTAGCTGTGTTCTGATTGGTCAGAAAGGATCGAGAGGGCGGGGCTTTGGGTCGCGAGCAGGAAAAGAAAGGAGGAGGTTCACAACAAGAACGGTAAGAATTTTCCTCTTAAAATACAATCCCTTCTATTATAAACCTTTTGGTTTAATCTCCATAGAAACTGTGAATATAATCTCGCCTTTTAAATATCCGACACGTCCTACACTTTTAAATACAATAACAAACACGTTCATTAGCACGGAAGCTAGTTTGCATTATTTTATATCCCACCCGTTTCCAGCTTCTTTGTTTATGATTGGCTGGTGGTTTATATCCCGTAGTTAAACTGGTCAATCGTTTAGCAGCGCTTAAGATTTGGACCAATCAGAGCTGTAGAAGGCGGGACTTCTAAATACGGGTGTGAAAGAAAACAACAACGCTAATCATAATGACGGAAACAAAGTAAAGAAAGTGAGTCACTTTAAATTTAAGCTAAAAAAATAAAATACTTTATCGGTGATGAAATGATGAAAAAGTCTTTTATAAGTTTTATAAGTGAGGTTATTTTAGCTAAGACAAAAAGATAAAGTTGTTGAAGTGGCTGCAAAAAAAACTTTTTAAGGATTTTAGAATTAAAACGAAATGTATTTAATAAATAAATAGTTACGTTTGTTTTATTTGATTTCTAAGCAAGTTGTAAAAGCATCTCTACACATGTATCCATATTATAATGGCAGAGTTTATGAATATGTAAATAAGGAACTCTAGAATATGTAAATTAGGAACTCTGGAATATGTAAATTAGGAACTCTAGAATATGTAAATTAGGAACTCTGGAATATGTAAATTAGGAACGCCCCCTTGACTGGCCAGGTACCACATTGTCCCCTTTAGAGGGTTAAAAATATCCTTAAAAATATGGTGGTTAGAATTACAGGAGAGAACGATTGTGTAATCTTTGTAAGAAACGGAGGATTCTGTGAACATTTTTCAAGTTGTTTATGTTTGAAGATGACGTTGACATTAAAGGTGCGGTCTCCGTTGTTTGAAAGCCAATGTCGACATATAAAATCACCAAAACAAACACGCCCCTAACCCAAACGGGTCCCACCCCTGTATCAATAGCTCCGCCCACACATACATACGTAACCCAGGCAACTAAAGGAAAGAAACGTGTCTTTATCATAGCTGAAGTGAAGAACAATACGATTGTAGATAAACAAACAAGCAAAAATGACACACAAGCATAATCATGTAAAGGACAAAGACATATATTAGTTCTGTGTAACAAAACAAAACCAACGTTACTCACCTATCGAGAAGGAAAAAAGCGCCTCGGCGTCTTAAGTAAAGTTGGTCACATATTCACAGATTGGAGTTTCCCGAGTCAATAACTCCTGAGCTAAACACTGTTACTACACAAAACACGGTTGTAGCTGCGTCTCTACATTACTACGATAGAAAAGAGGTGTTATTTGTGTAGTAACAGCGTTTAGCTCAGGAGTTATTGACTCAGGAAACTCCAATCTGTGAATATGTGACCAACTTCCTGCTCCTTCAGTTCTCTCCAGCGCTGGAAAGCTGATCCTATATTAACACGTCCTACTTCTTACCTTATCGTAAGTCTTTCTTCACTTTCTTTCTTTGTTTTTATCCTCCATGTCAGTGTTAAAACCGCTTTCTGCTAATGTCACACATGCGCACTGAACACTCTCTCCGCCCATATCGACAAGACACGCCCCTTTCTGCTCATTGGCTACATGTTTGTTTTGATTTTTGTTTTGTTTGGCGGCCCGACTCAGTTTTCTGAAGCATTTCTCAAACAACGGAGACCCCACCTTTAATACTCTAGACTGTGTGTTATTACTGGACTGTCTTGTTCCTGATGTTCAGATGGCTGCGATTCGTAAGAAGCTGGTGATAGTCGGAGACGGAGCGTGTGGAAAGACGTGTCTGCTCATCGTTTTCAGTAAGGACCAGTTTCCTGAGGTCTACGTCCCCACAGTGTTTGAGAATTATGTTGCGGATATCGAGGTAGACGGTAAACAGGTGAGTTTCTCCTGGGAAATTTGCACTTACGTTAACACGGTGTGTTTCACTGCCTTGTTTGTGTGTGTTTAACACTCTTGTGTGTGTGTGTGTGTTAGGTGGAGCTGGCACTATGGGACACTGCAGGACAGGAAGACTACGACAGACTGAGGCCGCTCTCCTACCCTGACACTGATGTCATCCTGATGTGCTTCTCTATTGACAGCCCTGACAGTCTGGGTGAGGCTTTAAACACAGTGAACAGTGTCTGGAGATTTACACACACACTTAACACAGGACCAGACGTGTATCATTTTAATGGTTAATTATTATCCTGAAGACTCTTCGTTAGTCGCAGACTTTCGGTCTTTCTCAGATAGTCCCAGTCTCGGATGGTCAGCTGATACCGAGAGTGTCTCTGTCTTTTGGTTACACCTTTTCTTTAGGACCGTATCTCATGTTTAATCCCCGTCTTTGATCCTTCACGATCACGTAGTCCGAGTCCTTGGGGTTGTAATCTTTGGTTATTCCCAGTCTCTGATTCTCTGACTGTTGGATTTTGTGGCTCTGACCCTTGGTTAAGATTCACCTCTTGTCCTGTTTCCTGTCATTTATATTCTCACTCTTAGCCTCTAGGTGTCTTCAGTCCTATGTATGTCACTTGGTATGTACCAGTCTTTAATCCTGTCTCTGTTAGTCACAGGTCCCAGGGTTTGGACTTGGGTTCAATCTTTATGCTTTTGTCTTTGGCTAGTCTCAGTCTCCAGGGTTCTGATCAGTGTTTTCAGTGAACAGATGAGTTTTACACAGACACCAGCACCACCTGAGTACCATAACAGAGAAGAGTCTTGATGCAGGTCTTCTTTATACCCTGAGAGATGGAGTTTATGGCTCTAAGTCTTATCAGTCTCAGTCTTCAGAGCTCTGGTTCTTAGTTAAACCCACTTGTAACTCTTAAGTCATTAGAACTCTAAATCTGGCTTAGTTCCAGTCCACTGGTCACACACTTCTGGTTAAACCCAAGCTCAGTCTATTAGTGTTTATTTGTACTTGCATTTTGTCCTCACAGAGAACATTCCAGAGAAATGGACACCAGAGGTGAAGCACTTCTGTCCAAATGTCCCCATCATCCTTGTGGGAAACAAAAAGGATCTTCGGAATGACGAACACACCAGGAGGGAGCTGGCCAAGATGAAACAGGTCGTTATGGATCAGTGGAGTTTTGTATTTAGGATTAATGATGTTCTGTGTTTTGCTCTGCCAGATTTCATCAGCTGTATTTTGTTTTCTTCGTACACAGGAGCCTGTTAAAGCAGAAGAGGGCAGAGACATGGCCAATCGCATCAGCGCCTCCGGTTACCTCGAGTGTTCTGCCAAAACTAAAGATGGTGTCAGGGAGGTGTTTGAAATGGCCACCAGGGCGGCGCTGCAGGCCAAGAAACGTAACAAGAAGAATGCTTGCGCTCTCCTATAATGGAGGACGAGGGAATAACAAGGGAGTGGGGGAGGGAGGGACAGATATACAGGCCACAGATAGGGAGAGATGAAGAAGTGAAGGAAGAGTGGAGAGAGAGAGAGAGAGAGAGAGAGACCCTAGGGTTAGAGATAAGCAC
>NC_083470.1:1252500-1280000 GCF_030014155.1 Tachysurus vachellii
TGCCACTGTTGGGCCCTTGATCAAGGCCCTTGACCTTCTCTGCTTCAGTGGTGCTGTATCACGTCTGACCCCAAACCTCCAAAGCTGGGATATGAGAAGAAAAAGTTTCACTGTGCTGTAATGCAGATGTGGTAAAATAAAGGCTTCTTCTGTAAAGTAATTTCCCCCCAAATCTGTCTCTCTCTTTTCCTTTCTCTTAAAGCTAAAAAGATAAAAACACAGCTTGTGCATCTTGTATCTGAGAACTTAAATGTACAGCATTACAGCTTAGTGTTACAAAGCACTGACACTGGAGACTCCTTACATACATGTCACAGAAACACGTTTCTCCTTACAGTGCTGCAGTAAAAGGCAAATAAATATATCCCAAAAAGGATTATTACATAACTGAAAAATGGTCATTATTATTATAAATTGTGTGTGTGTGAGTTATTATAAATTGTGTGTGTGTGAGTTATTATAAATTGTGTGTGTGTTATTATAAATTGTGTGTGTGTCGCCAGCGTCTTCTGCGCAATCTGCTCTGTTTACGTTGGCTGTGAAAAACCGTCCTCATGTGAGTGCAGACATATTTCTGTCATGTCTGGCTCCATCAAGTATATATATATATATAGTGTTTGTGTGTGTGTGTGTGTGTATGAGAGAGAGAGAGAGAGAGAGAGAAACTTGGAGCCATAGATTCACACTTGGTCATGAACATAATAGACAAACAGTGTGGTGTGATGTTAGCAGTCGCCTACACACGACCCAAACCCTCCGACTCTCCGGTGTCACATCACAAACACTTCCTAGTGCACTTACATGGTTAAAAATGTCCCAGTCGTGTTTATTATGGGTGTTTATTATGGGTTGTGTGTCTAGACTGAAATTTTGAGAATACCTTAAAGACAGTCGGACAGACAGGAAGCTGCTGGAGACTGTTTATGTGTTAAAAAAGACTTTGGATTCTTTACTTAACTGTTTTAATTTGGAATTGAACAACAGGAAGTGATTCAGGTGGCTAATAATATCCACTATAGCAAACAACTCGCTAATATGTGCACAGACTCATTATGTGACTCTAAACAACTCTTCTGGATTCTGGAACTAATGCAGTTCAGTTTAAACTGTTACTGCTGTGATCTCTGATGTGATCTGAGCTAAACTACAGCTGGATGTCAAACGCATCCCTGGTTAATAAAAAGTGCACTACAAAGGGATTTAAACACTGATCTCTGGTTAACGTGTTAAAAACTGGTCAGAACGTTGTGAGTTTGAATCCCAGGACCACCGAGCTGCCAGTGCTGGGCCCCTGAGGAAGGCCCTTAATCCTCAACTGATCAGTAACATTCACTCACTCACTCATCTTCTACCACTTATCTGAACTACCTCGGGTCACGGGGAGCCTGTGCCTATCTCAGGCGTCATCGGGCATCAAGGCAGGATACACCCTGGACGGAGTGCCAACCCATCACAGGGCACACACACACTCTCATTCACTCACACAATCACACACTACGGACAATTTTCCAGAGATGCCAATCAACCTACCATGCATGTCTTTGGACCGGGGGAGGAAACCGGAGTACCCGGAGGAAACCCCCGAGGCACGGGGAGAACATGCAAACTCCACACACACAAGGAGGAGGCGGGAATCGAACCCCCAACACTGGAGGTGTGAGGAGAACGTGCTAACCACTAAGCCACCGTGACCCCCCTTGGACAGTAACATAAATGATCTAACTGATTTATGTAGCGAGTTTTAATCTGAATCCACACTGAAGTTTTTATGTATACAGAGTCGAGTTACGCAGCTGCTTAAGTACATTTTCTGAGCTCCACATTCACATTATTAAACTGACCAGCCTGAACGTCACGTCTCTGAATAGCGACGATGACTGTGACTTTAAACACAGTCACAAAAAAAAGATTGAAAATATGGACTGAAGAAGGAAAACAGTATTTATTTATTTCTGTGCCGTCACATGAACTTTGATGATGAATCATCCCATGGCTTCTACACTGGTTATTCAGCAGCACAGAGAATAGCACTTGATCTAACACACACAGTGATATTGTAGATTTGATGTCGTGTTTTTAACATGATTGAGGTTATGAGGTCATAACGTGTGCTGATGCCATCGATTCGATCAGACTTTCGGTTCTTTAGGATTGTGTTTGTGTTCGTTCTGAACTCTGCTGTGACTGACGAACTTTAAGTCCATTTATTATTTCTTTCTGGTAACAGTTTAGTCCTGGTGACGAGTCGAGTCTCTGATAACGATTTGTCTCCTCTGATGTTCTGACTGTGAGAGAAAACAGAACGTCAGTGAGATGATGTTATTAATGATTAAATACTGACATTAAACTGTCCTAAGGTGGTGCTGGACTCAGTGATGCTCCTCACTCGAGCTGGTATCACTCAAAAATGTGTACAGAGATCAGACTCGAGATCAGACAAACTCCGCCCACAATGTGTAACTCTCACTGTTACGTCAGAGGTTATAACGGTGATGTCATTACTATAGTAACACACCGTATGTCCATTTGAGTACATTGTGTAAGTGCACACTAGTATAGTTAGGCCATAATGTCTGAGTGCAGTAGCAGGAAGTGTCTTTACTCTATCCAGTAATATTTATGTAAATCAGACTGTGGTTTACTCACTGAGACACTGTTTCCACACAAGAATTTCTCACACACAAACGCACACACACACACACACACACACACACACACACACACAGACAAAGCTGCCTTTCACTGCCGTGTGTGTGTTGTGTGTGTGCGTGTGTTTGTGTGTGTGTGTGTTTTAGCGCACCTTTACTCCAGCCGTTAGTGAGGAGACGCTGCAGCGTCTCTATCACACTGTGTCTCTGTGGAACGCTCGCTTCTGATTGGTCGGTCAGATCAGAGGAAGTTGACCTCATCTGACACTGTACCGTTAAAGAAAGGTTTAGTTTTAAACTGAAACACTAAAGTCACTTATTAGCTACATTATTAGCTACATGATACTGACACTGATGTTAGCTCCTTAGCTAATGGCTGAATGCTAGCATTTGTGTTCCACTAATTACGTTGTATAAAGAAAATGATTTTTGTTGTCACTGTTACTTCAAAATCATTGAGAACCCAGTCTTAGTTAGTGAGCTAGTTTCTGTAGCTAATGTATAGTTAACACAGTCACGCCTCTGGCAGCAGCAGTGTTTTAACACCTTATTTTATTTAACACATCTAAACGCAAAGATTTAGCTACTCCAAAGCCAACCAATCAGCCTGGTTACTAGCTAGTTGGTTACATGAGCCGTTAGCTAGCTAGTGATTAACATTTAGTTAATATGCTGTGTTAATACACCGTAGCTAGCATATTTTAGTAACATGCTGAGCTAAGAACCTTCAGGGGGGAAAGAAGCAGCATGTCAGAGTGTTTTATTCCTGTTAAACCAAACAGCAGTTCACCAGAGTTTACTTTTTATATTAATGAAATCACAACAGGTCCATTTTTTTTATCCGTTTACAGTTACTTTTAATTCCTGTTCTCACTTATGTTATAGTGCAGCTGCACTAAAGTCAGAGCTGAAAACTAATCAACACCTTCTCACCAATCAGAGTCCAGAACTATACAACAGCTTTACAGCAGGGGAAGTGTGTGTGTGTGTGAGGTGTGTGTGTAAGGTGTGTGTAAGGTGTGTGTGTGTGTGTGTGTGTGTGTGTGTGTGTAAGGTGTGTGTGTGTGTAAGGTGTGTGTATGGTGTGTATGGTGTGTGTGTGTGTGTGTAAGGTGTGTGTAAGGTGTGTGTGTGTGTAAGGTGTGTGTGTGTGTATGTGTGTAAGGTGTGTGTAAGGTGTGTGTGTGTGTGTGTGTGTGTAAGGTGTGTGTAAGGTGTGTGTGTAAAGTGTGTGTAAGGTGTGTGTAAGGTGTGTGTGTGTGTAAGGTGTGTGTGTGTGTGTGTGTGTGTGTGTAAGTTGTGAGTGTAAGGTGTGTGTAAGGTGTGTGTGTGTGTAAGGTGTGTGTGTGTAAGGTGTGTGTAAGGTGTGTGTATGGTGTGTATGGTGTGTGTGTGTGTGTAAGGTGTGTGTGTGTGTGTAAGGTGTGTGTGTGTGTGTGTAAGGTGTGTGTAAGGTATGTGTGTGTGTATGGTGTGTAAGGTGTGTGTGTGTGTGTGTGTGTGTGTAAGGGGTGTGTGTGTGTGTGTGAGTGTGTGTATGGTGTGTGTAAGGTGTGTGTGTGTGTGTGTGTAAGGTGTGTGTGTGTAAGAGAGAGAGAGAGAGAGAGAGAGGGTGGACTGCAGTGGTGGAGAGTTACGGAGGAATGAAAGAGTGGTTTTGTAAGACATGTTTTCTTTTTTCCGCCCCCTCGATCCCCCTCTTCCTCTCTCTCTCTCTCTCTGCACAGGCTGACAGTATAAGAGTCTCACACACACTCACACACACATTCAATCCACTCAGCACTTACCTAAATCTCACATACACGCATGCATCATGTACTTGCGTTTAGTCTACACGTGTGTGTGTCTGTGTGTGTGTGTGTGTATCACATCCAGCCTGCGAGCGAGCCGGAGAGATGAGAGACAGAAGAGCCGGACTGTGGCAGCAACAGCTGGATTTAGTGCACCTGTACATCCAGGTGAGTTCTCATGAGTTCTCCTGAGTCTCATACTGTACGTCTCCTGAGTCTCATACTGTACGTCTCCTGTGTCTCATACTGTACGTCTCCTGTGTCTCATACTGTACGTCTCCTGAGTCTCATACTGTACGTCTCCTGTGTCTCATACTGTACGTCTCCTGTGTCTCATACTGTACGTCTCCTGAGTCTCATACTGTACGTCTCCTGTGTCTCATACTGTACGTCTCCTGTGTCTCATACTGTACGTCTCCTGAGTCTCATACTGTACGTCTCCTGAGTCTCATACTGTACGTCTCCTGAGTCTCATACTGTACGTCTCCTGTGTCTCATACTGTACGTCTCCTGTGTCTCATACTGTACGTTTTTCTGATTTTAAACTCTATCAGTGTTGCTGTGTCTTAAACCACACAGCGGACAGGAAGGTGTTTGTGTCCGATATCGGGGTCTGTTTTAGGAGCAGTGCAAAGGTGATATAAATAAAACATGGTTAGTTTTGTGGGATTTAACATTGAGACAGAATTCTCTTAAAATGGCAGAAACAGGCTTCCTCACACTTAATACCTGCACTCCAGTCATATTCTAACACACACACACACACACACACACACACACACCTCGGTTCCTGTAGTGCCTCTCAGACTGCAGAAAATCACAATGCAGGTGATAAATGACCTTCATTACACTGTCTCCGCCCCCTTTTTTGCATATTCACTTTTTTTTTTTGCAAACCCGAAAAACAAACAGATTCATTCGAACACGTCTCAAGTTAAAGTGGCTTTCGAACACTGATACAACACTGATAACACTTTCAACACAAAATCCCAGGATCTGTCTATAGTCTTGTCCAGAAATTTGCGGTCTGGACGTTCATCGAATGATTCGACACACGGAGAGTCGATTCATTTGTGAAGGTCTGACTCACTGCTTCTCAGTCAACAGTTAAACATTTGTCCAGTATTAGAATTTTTCAGTTATCTGAACTGTATAATTATAAATTGTGTATGTGTGTGTGTGTGTGTGTGTGTGTGTGTGTGTGTGTGGGTGTGTGTGTCTAAGTGCGTAGTGCTCAGTGTCTGGTGAACGGGATTCTCCTCTTTGAGGGAGCTGTTTGGTCTCCAGATGCATGTAACATGTGTCAGTGCAGAAAGGGTGCGGTTCAGTGCTATGGAGTGTCCTGCATGAATCCAGGTATACACACACACACACACACACACACACACACACACACACACACACACACACACAGTCCTGACGAAACACTCCTCTGAACTCCGGACATTTATTCTCCACCAGGTGATGACAGATGATAGATGATTATTAAAAGACACAAAGCAACAAAACACACAAACGTTTACCTTGTTTACTGTTGTAGAGAAAGACACGCCCCGTTTTCATATAATAGGATGAACTCTTGACTAGTTCAGGATGAGTCATCAGAAATTTTCCAGCAGTGGGAACTCACTCTCACTCACACTCACTCATTTTCTACCGCTTATCCGAACTACCTCGGGTCACGGGGAGCCTGTGTCTATCTCAGGCGTCATCGGGCATCAAGGCAGGATACACCCTGGACGGAGTGCCAACCCATCACAGGGCACACACACACACACTCTCATTCACTCACACAATCACACACTACGGACAATTTTCCAGAGATGCCAATCAACCTACCATGCATGTCTTTGGACCGGGGGAGGAAACCGGAGTACCCGGAGGAAACCCCCGAGGCACGGGGAGAACATGCAAACTCCACACACACAAAGAGGAGGTGGGAATCGAACCCACAACCCTGGAGGTGTGAGGAGAACGTGATAACCACTAAGCCACCGTGACCCCCAGAAGCATGAACTATAAAAATAAAATCTGAATATCTCAATAAAACAACATAAAAACAAATCTTTTTTAACTTGTTTTATTTCAGGGACACTTGTTAGGTTTCTGTGCGAGTCTCATCATCGCTCTTTGCTCTTTAATGCTGTCTTTGTTTTATTTTTTTACTCTTTTCAGCTTTACCTGCCTCGAGGCAACAGGGTGGACACCAGAAACCAGGCAACCGTGGAGTGAAGCTGGAGAAAACAAGCAGACAGAAGAAAGTCTCTGCACAGACCGGAAAGAGGAAAGCGTCTCAGGAGAAGGTGACCGTAGAGGTCAAGCTGAAGGCAGTTCTGAGACCAGTTAAAGCCGTGAACGTGACCCATGAAACGAAAAAAATATACAGTCATAAATAACGATGATGATTCCAGTGCTGTAGTTCACTTTGCATGATCTCTTCATGTTCTTCACACAGCCTCCACCTGCACAGAAGAAGAATGCTCCATCATCACCATCACCACTACCGAAGATGAAGCAGCAGGCACCTGAGGTAGGACTTGGGCATTTCCCGGTGGCCACGCCCCCTGACACCTTCCCAGGTCTGTTTGACTACGATGACCACGATGATGACGACTATCTGGAAGACGATAGTGATGCTGACGAGGACGACGATGACGTCCTGGTCCTACAGAACGTTCGCACCAGAGGTTCATCAGTCAGCAGAACATCTGTGTCTCTTCCCAGGAAGCAGGACGTATCTATACAGCAAAGGCCCCTCCCTCCTCCCACACGGCAGCCAAGAGTCTTAGCACCTAGTGGTAGTGTGAGAGCTCGAGGGGGTGTGATTAGAGGCAGAGTGGGTGGAGCCAGTGTTGTGGGTCGTCCTGTTATCCGTCCCTCCACTCACATGGTGTCGCTCCCGGCAGGGTGTCTGCTGTCTGATGCCCTGATCGCATGCGGCAGCACCGGATTAACCAGCATGCCGCTCATCAAAGACGCCGGCATCCAGACACTTTACCTGGCAGGTGAGTGACTACAGACAGGAAGATAGACAGGTGATGAGTTTAGTAATTCTCTTTTCACAAACACACACACACACACACACACACACACACACACGTGTCTGTCTGTTTGTCTGTTAGATAATAAGATCAGTAAGATCCCAGTGCGAGCGCTGCATGGCCTGCCCAATCTGCAGTGGCTCGACCTGAGCAAGAACAAACTGGACGACACCTCACTGGGGCTGGACGTGTTTCGGGTAAGGCAAAAACACACACACACACACACACACAAACACACACAAACACACACACAAACACACACACACACAAACACACACACAAACACACACACAAACACACACACACACAAATACACACACACACTCAAACACACAAACACACACACACAAACACACACACACAAACACACACACACACAAACACACACAAACACACACACAAACACACACACACACACACACAAATACACACACACACTCAAACACACAAACACACACACACAAATACACACAAACACACAAACAAACTCACACACACAAACTCACACACACAAATACACAAATGCACACACAGACACACACACAGACACACACACAGACACACAAACACACACATACAAACACACACACAAACGCACACACAAATGCACACACAAGCACAGACACACAAACACACAAACGTACACACAAACGTACACACACAAATGCACGCACAAATGCGCGCACACACAGACACACACACAAACATACACACACAAATGCACACACAAATGCGCGCACACACAGACACACACAAACGCACACACACAAATGCACACACAAATGTGCGCACACACAGACACACACACAAACGTACACACAAATGCAAACACAAATACGCACACACACACAGACACACACAAACGCACACACAAACGCACACACAAACACACACAAACGCACACACACACAAACGCACACACAAATGCACACACACAGAAACACACACAGACACACACAAACACACAGACACACATACACACAAACACACACACACACACACACACAATTAACAACCAAACACAACCCAAAACCTAAAGCCTGAAACTGTGTCTGTGGCCTACAGGTTCATGTGGAATAAACACACACTATGGCATGACTAGCGAGTCGATGTGATGTGTATTTATGTAAACACACTTCGGGTCACACAAAATTCTCACTTCATTGTTGAAGTAAATGGGAAAATATTCTGTGGACAAACACACTATGGGCAAACACCATGATGTCAAGTTTGCTTTTCTCACACACATGTTACCAATCCTGGCTCCATCAAGGCTGAGAAACTGTGTGTGTGTGTGTGTGTGTGTGTGTGTGTGTGTGTGTGTGTGTGTTTTAGAATCTGACCAAACTGCGGCGTCTGAATCTGGATGGGAACAATCTGACCAAAATCCCCCCACTGCCACCATCACTGCTGGAACTGAAGATCAACGACAACAAACTGAGTGGACTCACACCTCACAACTTTAGAGGTACACACACACACATACACACACAACTGTGTGAGGTTAAAAGGACAGAGTCGGCATCAGTTTGGTTCTGTGCCCTGAGAAAGATGAATTGTGGGTGTGGGTCAGGATTTAGATGTTTTCTCTGACAGGTTTGTCCCAGCTGCTGACTCTGGAGATGGAGGACAATCATTTCCATGATGGAAACGTGTCCCCACTGACCTTCAGGCCCCTGAAGAAACTCATTTATCTCAGACTGGATGATAACGACTTCAGAGCCATTCCCTCCGGCCTGCCTTCCTCACTAAAGGTTATCATCATCATCATCATCATCATCATCGTCATCATTACTGATTAACTCCAGTAGTCTTATACTAATCCCCACCCTGGTGTGTGTGTGTGTGTTTGTGTTTGTATGTGTGTGTGGGCCTGTGTGTGTTTCTGTGTGTGTGTTTCTGTGTGTGTGCGTTTGTGTGTGCATTTGTGTGTGTGTTTGTGTGTGTGTTTGTCTGTGTGTGTTTCTGTGTGTGTGTGCGTTTGTGTGTTTGTGTGTGTGTGTGTTTGTCTGTGTGTGTATGTGTCTGTGTGTGTGCATTTGTGTGTGCATTTGTGTCTGTGTGTGTGTTTGTGTGTGTGTGTCTGTGTGTTTGTGTGCACATTTGTGTGTGCATTTGTGTGTGTTTGTGTGTGTGTTTGTGTGTGTGTCTGTATGTGTGCATTTGTGTGTGTGCATTTGTGTGTGTTTGTGTGTGTGTCTGTGTGCATGTGTTTGTGTGTGTGTGTCTGTGTGCGTGTGTTTGTGTGTGTGTGCACATTTGTGTGTGTGTGTGCACATTTGTGTGTGCTCTTGTGTGTGTGTTTGTGTGTGTATTTGTGTGTGTGTGTCTGTGTGTGTGCTCTTGTGTGTGTGTTTGTTTGTGTGTGTGTTTGTGTTTGTGTGTGTGTGTGCGTGTGTGTGTGTAGGAGCTGCATCTGTCAGATAACCGGATTGAAGTGGTTCACGCTGGACTCCTCAATAAGACAGTGAACCTGCGAGTCCTAAATCTGAGCCATAATAAGATCCGTGAGGATCGAATCGCCCCGAGAGCCTGGATGCACCTACGGTCAGTCACTTCCTGTTTACTGACCCATGAGCTCCACATGAGGAGATTTGAGTGTCCGTTCTTTTGCTATAAACCAGGTACATCAGCTAAGATCTGCAAACAATAAATAGTGCAGCAGCAGCAGAGGCCATAAACATACAGAGATCCTCTAACTTAATATCTCTCCAGTTAATCTGTAAATAAGCCCCATGTAAGGCCACTAGAGGGCGCCATCTCCTCATCAGGACCTGTGTGATGTGTTCTGTGGTAAAGTGGATGTAGTTCACTTGGTTACTCGGTGTCTCTGTTCTTGTCCTTCAGTAAGTTGGAGACGTTGGATCTATCCCATAATAAACTGGTCCACGTCCCGTCCTTCCTGCCGGTTGGACTTGTCCAGCTCTCTCTGCACCACAACCAGATCGAGAGAATCCCAGGATACGTGTTCGCTCACATGCAGCCCGGCCTCGTCTCAATCCACCTCTCATACAACCGCCTGAGGGAGGACGGCATCAACCAAGTGTCCTTCCTCGGCCTTCGACACTCCCTGAATGAGCTGCTGCTGGACCACAACCAGCTCCGAGAGATTCCACGAGGAATAATCCAACTCCGCGCCCTCCAGGTCCTCCGCCTCAACCACAACTACATCAGGTTAGTACACACACACACAGTACACACACATACACAACAAACACACACACACAACACATACAGAGGCACACACAACACACAACACACACACAAACCACGAACACGCACACAGCCACAAACAACACACAAACACAACACACAACACACACACACAAACCACGAACACACACACAGCCACAACAAACACACACACAACAAACACACACACACATACACACAAACACACAACACACATGCACACACACACACACAACTCACACACACAAAACGCACACACACATAACACAAACACACACACAAGTACATCAGTTCAGTACACACACGCATACACACAATACACACACAATACACACAAGCACGCACACACAACACACACACATAGGCACACACACACACAACTTACACAAACACACACATACAATGACATCAGGTTAGTACACACACAACATATGTTTAGTGTGTATAGTGTATATATTTATATGTACCTCTGTGTGTGCGTGTGTGTGTGTGTGTAGCTCAGTACCTGTGAATGCTCTGTGTGACATCAGCGCCCGTGACGACTCCCCTCTGCTCTCCGTTCACCTGCAGAACAACCTGATTAATCGGCGTTTAGTCCCGCCCACTGCACTCACCTGTATTAAAGAATACAGCAGTGTGATCCTGCATCCTCAGAGACACGAACAGGTCTACGAGTGAACACACACACACACACACACACACACACACACACACACACGGTTTTAATCCAACATATAGAAAACTGAGAAACGGTAACCACAGGACCTTGTGGGTGGGGGTCATGTCATCGCCATGACAACAAATTTTTGATGTGATCATAGAAATGCAGTAACAATCATTATTTTGTGTACAAAAGCTCAAGAAATATCACCAGTGAGTTTGTTCATCTAATTCTAATGAAAAACGTTCACAGAACAGCTCAATAAATATTACTTTTATATTAAAAATATTTGATCAAATTGCTTTTAAATCACATGTATAAGTGCATATTTTGTGTAGTTTTATGAATAAAAGATTGGACAGATCTTTGTGTGAGTGAGAGGTGAGTGATGTCATCATCACGTCTACGTGCCTCAGAGTTCTCACTGATTATTAAGTTGAATAAAAGCATTTTGTTCTTATTTAACGATGTTATTTACATGTTATTAATACAGCTAGTGTTTAAGTGTAACTCTGCAGCGACTTTAATACACTTTGGGTTTTTTTTCTTTATATTAAAGCTCTCGTCTTCCCTGAACACACTTTGTTTATTTCCTGTTTATTATATTCTGTGGTTTATAATCGTCTTTAAACATTCCAATATGAGAATATAACTTTATATTATATATTACTGAGATCTTTGCAGTTACGGGTTGTGTGTCAGAGGTCTGTGTGTGTGTGTGTGTGTGTGTGTGTGTGTTGATGTGTGTGATTGTCAGTGTGTGAGAGTGTGTGTGCCAGTGTGTGTGTGAGTGTCAGTGTGAGTGTGTGACAGTGTGTGTTTGTGTGTAAGTGCAGTTACAGGTTGTGTGTCAGAGGTCTGTGTGTGTGTGTTTGTTGATGTGTGTGATTGTCAGTGTGTGAGAGTGTGTGTGCCAGTGTGTGTGTGTGAGTGTCAGTGTGAGTGTGTGTCAGTGTGTGTTTGTGTGTAAGTGCAGTTACAGGTTGTGTGTCAGTGGTCTGTGTGTGTGTGTGTGTGTGTGTGTGTGCGCGTGTGAGTGTTGGTGTGTGTGATTGTCAGTGTGTGAGTGTGTGTGTGCCAGTGTGTGTGTGTGTGTGTGAGTGTTGGTGTGTGTGATTGTCAGTGTGTGAGAGTGTGTGTGTGCGCCAGTGTGTGTGTGTGTGTGTGTGTGAGTGTTGGTGTGTGTGATTGTCAGTGTGTGTTTGTGTGTAAGTGCAGTTACAGGTTGTGTGTCAGAGGTCTGTGTGTGTGTGTATGTTTGAGTGTGTTTATGTTTGTTTACTACAGTCTGTTGTTACGACTTACTAAATAAAGTTTCAGACATTTCCACTCCTGCTGTGTTCGACATTTAGTTCCTTTAAGAGAACACACATACACACACACACACACACACACATACACACACACACACACACACACACCCTTATTTTATAAACATATATAAGCAAACATAAAAGAACTCTATCATCTATCTATCTATCTATCTATCTATCTATCTATCTATCTATCTATCTATCTATCTATCTATCTATCTATCTATCTATCTATCTATCTATCTATCTATCTATCTACCCGATGAACATGACTAGAGGATCTGTTGTACTGGTGTGCAGTGACTGATGCTCACTGATACGATGTTCAGAGCACATCTACTGTAAACACTAGTGTGTTAATATACACACTATACAGTGATAAAGACAGCAGTTTTTGTGACGGGACTCAGTAACATTTATTACATTAGGAGTAACAGACCACACATTAACAGACCAAAGCTGTGTGTTATTCTGTACATAACGGAGATCAGTCGGCTGTACAAACGAACATTTCTCAGATTTGGTCTACATTGCTTTTGTACATTAAAGCCACGTCTCTGCTGCAGAGCCGCTGTGTGTCCAAACTGAGTGGCTTCATCACCTCGGTCTGTGCTCCGTCTAAACCACCACATATCCACGCCATCGTACACTATTTTGGTTTGGTTCTGCAATCATGTGGACATTATTTACTGCGCTAAAAATAATGCCGTAATTCAGTTCAATAGCATCGAGTCCAAATGAGATACGCAGAAGATCCTTAACTCGCTGTGGTATTTAAAGATTTATACGCTGTATAGGGTGTGTGGTTTGTGGACATATCGAAATGTTGTCCTTTACTTTACCCTCCTGTAGGGTGCACTAAGTAACCTTGATGTCCTACATGACCTCTAAACTCCATACAGTATAGACTCTATGGAACGATGTCGATCAGAACAAACTGTCTGGTCGTTATATTTTGTGAGGTTCTACTTTAACTCTGTTTGTGTTGAGGATTAAGGGTTAAGTGAAGACAGGCGGATCTGGATGTGGATGCGGGCCGCAGTGAAGAGTGTGATTACAGAGGGAGAGTTGCAGAGTTTTATTCTCCTCATGACAGTGCGCCGCTGAGCTATTCCTGTCCTCCTCTTTAAGTGGTAATGCGCTGCCACAGCACTGACGCTTATTTTATACTCTTCCCGGCAGCCTCTACTCACTCATTCTGTCTTTCATCAACTCCCTGCCAACATTTGGACAGATTTCTGGAATGATGCTAGAGCAGGACTGCAGTCTTTACAACTGTCTGTCACAAACACAAACTTTACTTTACTAATAAATAGATCGATGGAAGGAGTCAGTGCATTTCTGTAGTTTCCTAAGGTAAAGACAAGATGCCAGAGATGTTCTGACGCTTGTCTGGTGTTTGAGCGCGGAATACAACAGTAGTTTGTTAAGATTCTTGTGTAATATATGGTTAGCATAACAAAGTACAGTGGCCGAGATGTGCAAAACAAATGAACAAATCCGAAAACAAATTAACAAATCCGAAAACAAATTAACAAATCCGAAAACACATTAACAAATCCGAAAACACATTAACAAATCTCAAAACAAATTAACAAATCCGAAAACAAATTAACAAATCCGAAAACACATTAACAAATCCCAAAACACATTAACAAATCTGAAAACACATTAACAATTCCGAAAACAAATTAACAAATCGAAAACACATTAACAAATCTCAAAACAAATTAACAAATCCGAAAACACATTAACAAATCCGAAAACACATTAACAAATCTCAAAACAAATTAACAAATCCGAAAACAAATTAACAAATCCGAAAACACATTAACAAATCCCAAAACACATTAACAAATCTGAAAACACATTAACAATTCCGAAAACACATTAACAAATCTCAAAACAAATTAACAAATCCGAAAACACATTAACAAATCCCAAAACACATTAACAAATCCCAAAACACATTAACAAATCCGAAAACAAATTAACAAATCTCAAAACAAATTAACAATTCTGAAAACAAATGAACAATTCCGAAAACAAATTAACAATTCTGAAAACAAATTAACAAATCGAAAACACATTAACAAATCTCAAAACAAATTAACAAATCCGAAAACACATTAACAAATCTCAAAACAAATTAACAAATCCGAAAACAAATTAACAAATCCGAAAACACATTAACAAATCTGAAAACACATTAACAATTCCGAAAACACATTAACAAATCTCAAAACAAATTAACAAATCCGAAAACACATTAACAAATCCGAAAACACATTAACAAATCTCAAAACAAATTAACAAATCCGAAAACAAATTAACAAATCCGAAAACACATTAACAAATCCCAAAACACATTAACAAATCCGAAAACAAATTAACAAATCCGAAAACACATTAACAAATCTCAAAACAAATTAACAAATCCGAAAACACATTAACAAATCCCAAAACACATTAACAAATCCCAAAACACATTAACAAATCCCAAAACACATTAACAAATCCCAAAACACATTAACAAATCCGAAAACAAATTAACAAATCTCAAAACAAATTAACAATTCTGAAAACAAATGAACAATTCCGAAAACAAATTAACAATTCTGAAAACAAATTAACAAATCCGAAAACACATTAACAAATCCGAAAACACATTAACAAATCCGAAAACAAATTAACAAATCCCAAAACACATTAACAAATCCCAAAACACATTAACAAATCCGAAAACACATTAACAATTCCGAAAACAAATTAACAAATCGAAAACACATGAACAAATCTCAAAACAAATTAACAAATCCGAAAACACATTAACAAATCTCAAAACAAATTAACAATTCTGAAAACAAATGAACAATTCCGAAAACAAATTAACAATTCTGAAAACAAATGAACAAATCCAAAAACAAATGAACAAATCCGAAAACAAATTAACAAATCCGAAAACACAACGACAAGTCAGACAACCCAGAAACTGTAGTGTATCTTTTTTGAATGGAAACTTACCGATCATTGGACAAAACACCTGTCACTCAAGATATACAGGTATGGAATCTTATGTGTAAAGTGTAAAGTTCTCCGTTTAAATATAAGAAAATAACATAATTATTATGTTAATAATTATGTTAATTATAATAATTAATCCACAGTAATCCAGTCCATCCATTCCAACTTTTCCCTGCGGCAGACTGTTGAACTTCATGTATACCTTGAGTGACAGGTGACGTGTTCCAATCACAAACTATACCAACCTCTTCCAGGTTGTCTGAAATGTCCTTGTGTTTTCTGATTTGTTAATTTGTTTTCGGATTTGTTAATGTGTTTTGTACTTCTTGGCCACCGTACAAAAGAGATGATATTTGGATGTTCAAACCCACAAGAGGAGCATTTTTCAGCAAACTCTTGCCCCTGTATGTATGTTCTGTCAAAAGTGAGATAGAATGCCACCTGAATCGCCAACCAGTGATGACGCTGCGGTGCGAGATTCAGTAAGAATGTATAACTTCTGTACTACATCAAGGACAAAGCTCACTTGTCTAGTTTTGGTACTGAAAATGGTTTTAGAATGAGAATACTGCCAAGAATTCCATGTGCTAGGAGCTAAGCCAAAAACAAACTTCTCCAAACCCAGTAGAGGGAATACTGAGTTACGTACATGATCTGATTTTAACCAGAACCTAGCATGAAGACAGAAACCCTGGACGTGTGGTATGTATAAAGGGGAACATTCAGGTTGTTTTGAAGGTTTGGTGAATCTATGAGCTGGTTTAGATGACAGTGGGTTCTGAGTGGTTAAACTATAGCACAGCGTCTATCAGCAGTCCAACAGCGTTTTCAGGGGCACTGGGCATGCATGTAAAATATCCTTTTGAGCCTAGCATCTAATGGGAAATGTCTAGGGTGGAAATATACACCTGTATACATGTATACTGTGGCAATCTTACGTGCTCATTATGTTCATCTGGGGCATAGGGTAAGCGATTTAGTCTCCTCACTGAGACACCAGAAGATTCATACAGTTCCTATTGTGGTGTGCAGAGGATCAGGGCAGAGATCCTACACACACATAAGTGACGTGACGTGACATACGGATGTGCACCCATCCAAAGTGCACACACACACAGCAGTGAACACACACACACACACCGTGAACACACACCCAGAGCAGTGGGTCATTTATGCTGCGGCGCCCGGGGAACAGTTGGGGGGGTTCGGTGCCTTGCTCAAGGGCACCTCAGTCGTGATATCGCTGGCCCGAGACTCGAACCCGGCTTCATTGCAAGAAGTAACACGCACATGTTTGACTTGAACCCAGGAGCTGTGAGGCGGTGGCAACATGACTTCTCACTGTAGGGTCCTTATTTTTTAACAGGTATCTATCTGCTATAGATGCCCCACTGCACCCTGTTGTCAGGACATGAGGTCTCACATATGTGAAACAAGATGAAGCAGGATGTCAGTGAACAGCTTGACCAGACTACCAGTTTGTGGGTGGTAAGCCAAAGTGTGGAAATGGCTTCCCCACAGGAGCCTACACACATCCTATGTTATAAGTGGGACCTTCAGGATGTCTTTTAGGGTCGTGGCTGTACAGCAGCACTAGTGCATCAGCAGCACTAGTGCATCAGCAGCACTAGTGCATCACCAGCACTAGTGCATCACCAGCACGAGACTAACTTTTCTCAGAGTAATGCCTTCAGGTAGGGGGCATGATCCATGATGACGAGAGGGTATCTGTGTCTATATCCTGCAGCCCTATGACGTCTATGTTAAAGTGCTCTAAAGTACCTTGTCAACAGTGAAGATTTAATCAATTTATTTGTAACTCTTGCGCTCTAATGAGAATCATTTCTTATAATGTACCGATTTTAACAAATGGTTCATTTAATTGACTTAATATTCGGCCTATATATCTGTGTAACGGCTCTGATCTATCCACTTAGATCATGAAATAAATTCTGCCCATTCCTCCACCTGCATCCATCCATCCATCCATATATCCATCCATCCATGTACCCTCCCTTTACTCTCTCTCTCTCTCTCACACACACACACACACACACACACACACACACACACACACACACACACACACAGTGGGAGGGGAAGAGAGTGTAAGTGGGACTGGTCCGTTTAAGGCTCTGTGTAGAAATGCCCTCATCTCCTGGTGTTGGGTTGCAGGGACTCAACACAATGAGGAAACACTGAAGCTCATACACACAGAAGAAGGATCTGTCACACCTGCCTACTGTTTAGAGGTAAGAAGGCAATTTTTTTTTTTTATAGATTAGCACTCCATCGTCTCGGTCAATTTCATCTCATTTGTGTTTTCTGCATAACTGTAAAATTTTTGGAGTTATTTAGTCTGTAATTTGGGTTAAAACTCCAATGATGGATAATTCATGGGGTTTTGTATTCTAACAGAATTCCACTTCTGAGTCACTTGGTTTCTTTTCTACATGTAGATTTCTCAGCACATGGGTTTGATTCCTTTGTAGACTAAATAATTATTAGTCTGAATAAAGTCTCTAATTTGTGGTGCGTTAAAGCCACCTTTGTGTTTGTGTCTGTGCCTGTGTTTAAAGTGTTGTGTTTATTATGGGGCGGAACACCTGAAACAGTGTTAGGGTTGGGTGCAGGGTGTGTTTGGGTGCGTCTCCGTGTCCTGGACCAACCGCATGCTTTCAGCTTTGCCTTTTCCACAACAGAGTTTTATTTCAGGACTGTAATCGAGTAATCACAGTGCGGCCGATTCGCTGAGCTGTATAGAATCTCTAACGCACAGGCGTTACAGACAAACACGAAGGGACACGACATCGGGAACGAGAGAATAAGACTGAAGGAAAAAGGTGGAGAAAAGCGGAAAACTTCTTGTTAAAAAAAAAAATCAAAGAAGAATCAGAGTATAAAAGAATAAACAAATGAGGGAGACTGAGGGAAAGGGGGAAGAAAAATAAGAAAAAGAGGAAGAACGACGGAAACACGAGAAAGAAAGAACTAGGAGTAATTAAAGAGGAAAGCATGGAAAGATGGGATAATGATAGAAAGGAAATGAGAGAGAATGAGAGAATAAGGAAAAGTGAGGAAATTAGGCAGAATGAGGAAAAAGGAGAAACGGGTAGAACAAGGAAGAAAGGAAGAATATAAAAATGAGGGCGAACGACAGAAATGAGGGAATCAGGGACGCTGTACAGAATCACTGCCACCAGTTTGTCTTCTTTTTTGCAGCCTTGCGCTTCCTATTTTTCTCTTTCAGCAGCCATGACAACGGTCGTCGTGATAACGATGCTGCTGTCCGCATCCCTCCTCCTGTCCTCTGCTCTTCCTTTCCAGCAGAGAGGATTCTGGGATTTCGGTGAAGATATTGACGTCAGAGATCTGATGACGATGATGATGAAGGATCAGGAGGAAGGCTCGGGGTTTGACGACGTCCCTCAGCTGGTGATACCAACATGTCCGTTCGGGTGTGTGTGTCACCTGAAGGTGGTGCAGTGCTCTGATCTCGGTTAGTGTGCATCCGATGTCCATTTCCATTCCTGTACACGTTAACTTACCTGCTCCTGATAATGTGTCAATCCAATTAAAATTCCTTATTTCATCGTGAAAGGTATTTAAAGAGAAAAGCATGCTGGGTAAGGGTAAGGGTTAGGGTTAGGGTTAGGGTAGGGTAAGGGTTAGAGTAAGGGTAAGGGTTAGAGTAAGGGTAAGGGTTAGAGTAAGGGTAAGGGTTAGAGTAAGGCTAAGGGTTAGGGTTAGGGTTAATCTTAAGCAATTTAATCAACCAGAAGCAGGAAGCCAACAGTGTTGGAACACAGATCACACCTGAGCTGAGAAAAATAACTGAACTGCCCTTTAGATGGTCAACTGGTCTTAACTGCAGGGAAATGGCCAGGAACATCAAATCAGAGCAAGTGAATGAGGGGATAAATTAAGTTGAAGCAGAAGCCCATAACCTCTCTCCATCTGATAAAGGAAAGACTCTTTTTCCAAGGAAATAAGAGGAAGAGGATTAGAGAAAGAGTTGGTTTTGGAACAAGGCCTCCATTCTTATTTGGAGAACATCCCACAAGGCAGAACTTCACTCCAGACCATGAAACACCTGTGACTGATTTAGCACAGCCAGTCCACCTACCAGCACATACAGACACAAGGACAACATAGGAAAGTCCGTACAGAAACTCATGATGGAACCAGGGATCGTGGCATTGGTATCTGGTGCACCAGTGTTCACTTCACTTCAAGTAACAAAGCACCATCAATAAAAAGGTTAAATGGAACAACAGACACGTTTCTTCCCACATCCAGTGGGATTCGATTTGTTTTTACAACTAACATGCGGAGTCATATTTAAATGTTAGCCTGCAGTCAATCACGGGCGACTGCTCGTCTTCATCAACACCACCGACCCCATGTCAGAGGAGACAACGATCCTGACGGCGGTCCTGTTCCTGAGATCAGCCGACTCAGTGATTCGATTGCTTGTATTTTTTAAACCCTAGTGTTTATCATTTAAATAGCAGGAATATTGTCAACAAGGTGAAAATTAAAGGTCAGAGTCTGTTTCATGTTGTCGTTAAGAAGGACTCGAGTGGACTGGGCCGAGGAACCTGCCTGAATGGAAGCGCTTATAATAACAATATCCTCTTTATTTTCCCACAATGTCCCACTTTTCCCTCATCATTTCCTCATGTACACTTTCTGACCGTTGTTAATCAAAACGGCAGGAAAAGCGGTGTGTAAAAAAGAGGAAAGGAAATCAAAATGCCTGTGGGAATGTGAGGGAACAGCACAGAAGAATTTTGGCGAGCCACATGAAAAGCCGTGTGGTGAGAGAGGAGTTACTTTACTGTCTGGATGACAGGCCCTGTGTGTGTGTGTGTGTGTGTGTGTGTGTGAGAGAGAGACACCTGTGCACATGGTATTTTATTACAGACGCTACTGTTTATGGTGTTATTACATGGGAGCGAATGTGCCATAAACACCGACGCCCGTCTCGCCATCACCCATGAAGTCCAAAAGTAGCTATTTAAAAATAAGTCACTGGTTACCATGGTAACATTAGGACTACAGATGTTACAGATGTGTACAGTATGTGCCGAAAAATACCAGTTTCTCTTTCACTGTTTCAGTCAGTCTGTCTCTGTCTATCTTTGCTTCCATTCCTCTCTCTTTCCGTGGTTCTGTCTCTCATAATATCGTTCTGTCTCTTTTCTTTTCTCTGTTCCTTTGTCTCTTCCTCTCCCTTTTCCATCTGCCATCGTGCTGTGCAACGTGGAGCTCTGATAGTCCGGCTCCATCGTAATTATATGGATACACACACATGCGTGTACACACACACACACACACACACATACACACACACACAGAGGTTAAGCACTGCACAATTTACCCAACATTTCCCAAATTACTGCTTTCTGAAAAGTTTACAAGTGAAAATAAAGCAGTTAGAAGGATGTTTTCTGAACCCAGGCTCCCGGCCCACTTTATTAGAGTTTATTTACAGACTGCAGGTCAGCACAATCCACAGACGATTCTGCTGCACACGTTTGCAATTACAGATAATAAGTTTGTAGTTTTCCAAGTATTTTAACTTACCTTTGCTAAAATTTCACTCAATTATATTCTTATAACAAAGACATAATTCTGCCCACTTCAGTGGTCTTGGCTTTAGAGCCTTTCTCCAATTTCCCCTTTAAAGCTGCAGGATATGAGTTTGGAATGTTGCTTTCTCTGTTAGAAACGTTCTGTTGTGTCACTGGCAGGAGAATATTTTGTAATGCAAAAGAGTTCATGGAAAATAAACTAAATAAATATAATTAATTACACACAAATAAATATAGAAGAGTGCAAGCAGACACCTCTGTGGACTGACTTACTGACTCACTCACTGACTCACTAACTGTCTGACTGACTCACTCACTGAATGACTCACTAACTGACTCACTCACTGACTGACTCAATGACTGACTGACTCACTGACTCACTGACTGACTGAATAACTGACTCACTGACTGACTGAGTTACTCACTGACCAAATGACTCAGTGACTGACTCACTGACCGACTCGTCTGAGTGACTGACTCACTCACTGACCAACTGACTCACTGACCAACTGACTCAATGACAGACTCACTGACCAACCGACTAACTGACTCACTGACCGACTGACTCACTGACTGACTGACTCACTGACCGACCAACTGACTGACTCACTGACTGACCGACCGACTGACTGAATGACCTACTGACTGACTCACTGTCTCACTCATTGACCGACTGACTCACTCACTGCCCAACCGACTGACTGACCTACTGACTGACTCAATGACTGTCTGACTCTTTGACAGACTGACTGACTCACTCACTGACTGACAGACTGATTCACTCACTGCCCAACCGACTGACTGACCTACTGACTGACTCAATGACTGTCTGACTCTTTGACAGACTGACTGACTCACTCACTGACTGACTCACTAACCAACTTACTGGCTGACTCATTGACTGACTGGCTGACTGACTCACTAACCGACCGACCGATTGACTGACCGACTGACTGTCTGACTCACTAACCAACTGACTGTCTGACTCACTGACTGTCTGACTCACTAACCAACTGACTGTCTGACTCACTGACTGTCTGACTCACTAACCAACTGACTGTCTGACTCACTGACTGACCGACTGACTCACTAACCAACTGACTGTCTGACTCACTGACTGACCGACTGACTCACTAACCAACTGACTGTCTGACTCACTAACCAACTGACTGTCTGACTCACTGACTGTCTGACTCACTAACCAACTGACTGTCTGACTCACTGACTGACCGACTGACTCACTAACCAACTGACTGTCTGACTCACTGACTGACCGACTGACTCACTAACCAACTGACTGTCTGACTCACTGACTGACCGACTGACTCACTAACCAACTGACTGTCTGACTCACTGACTGTCTGACTCACTAACCAACTGACTGTCTGACTCACTGACTGACCGACTGACTCACTAACCAACTGACTGTCTGACTCACTGACTGTCTAACTCACTAACCAACTGACTGTCTGACTCACTGACTGACCGACTGACTCACTAACCAACTGACTGTCTGACTCACTGACTGTCTGACTCACTAACCAACTGACTGTCTGACTCACTGACTGACCGACTGACTCACTAACCAACTGACTGTCTGACTCACTGACTGTCTGACTCACTAACCAACTGACTGTCTGACTCACTGACTGACCGACTGACTCACTAACCAACTGACTGTCTGACTCACTGACTGTCTGACTCACTAACCAACTGACTGTATGACTCACTGACTGTCTGACTCACTAACCAACTGACTGTCTGACTCACTGACTGACCGACTGACTCACTAAACAACTGACTGTCTGACTCACTGACTGACCGACTGACTCACTAACCAACTGACTGTCTGACTCACTAACCAACTGACTGTCTGACTCACTGACTGTCTGACTCACTAACCAACTGACTGTCTGACTCACTGACTGACCAACTGACTCACTAACCAACTGACTGTCTGACTCACTGACTGACCGACTGACTCACTAACCAACTGACTGTCTGACTCACTGACTGACCGACTGACTCACTAACCAACTGACTGTCTGACTCACTGACTGTCTGACTCACTAACCAACTGACTGTCTGACTCACTGACTGACCGACTGACTCACTAACCAACTGACTGTCTGACTCACTGACTGTCTAACTCACTAACCAACTGACTGTCTGACTCACTGACTGACCGACTGACTCACTAACCAACTGACTGTCTGACTCACTGACTGTCTGACTCACTAACCAACTGACTGTCTGACTCACTGACTGACCGACTGACTCACTAACCAACTGACTGTCTGACTCACTGACTGTCTGACTCACTAACCAACTGACTGTCTGACTCACTGACTGACCGACTGACTCACTAACCAACTGACTGTCTGACTCACTGACTGTCTAACTCACTAACCAACTGACTGTCTGACTCACTGACTGACCGACTGACTCACTAACCAACTGACTGTCTGACTCACTGACTGTCTGACTCACTAACCAACTGACTGTCTGACTCACTGACTGACCGACTGACTCACTAACCAACTGACTGTCTGACTCACTGACTGTCTGACTCACTAACCAACTGACTGTCTGACTCACTGACTGACCGACTGACTCACTAAACAACTGACTGTCTGACTCACTGACTGACCGACTGACTCACTAACCAACTGACTGTCTGACTCACTAACCAACTGACTGTCTGACTCACTGACTGTCTGACTCACTAACCAACTGACTGTCTGACTCACTGACTGACCGACTGACTCACTAACCAACTGACTGTCTGACTCACTGACTGACCGACTGACTCACTAACCAACTGACTGTCTGACTCACTGACTGACCGACTGACTCACTAACCAACTGACTGTCTGACTCACTGACTGTCTGACTCACTAACCAACTGACTGTCTGACTCACTGACTGACCGACTGACTCACTAACCAACTGACTGTCTGACTCACTGACTGTCTAACTCACTAACCAACTGACTGTCTGACTCACTGACTGACCGACTGACTCACTAACCAACTGACTGTCTGACTCACTGACTGACCGACTGACTCACTAACCAACTGACCGACTGACTCACTGAGCTCTCTAACTAAAAACCTCACATGTAAAAACACAAATTCAACAAGCAGGACAAATCACATGACTAGCACCTTTTACTAATTATCTTTCCACCAAGTCAGAGAACTAATAAATGTTTTATCTGTTCAACCAGAAAGAAGTGATCATTACAAGCTACCATAATTACTCACAAACCTGTTTTATTATTATATTAACCTTCACTAAATCTCTCGCTCCGTCTGGTTACTCTTCCACTCTTTGATCGGCTTCTGCTTATCACCGCATAGTCATCAGATTTGTTTTTCATGTCTCAGGTTTGGACATAATGACATTTGACACTTCTGAGTCGATATGAAACACGTATACAAATTTCCCACAAATTCCAGCAGACACACGTGACACAGAGCTGACTGTGAATTATTATTACAGTACAATAAGAATTCTTTTCCTGGTTTTTTCCCCCATTTTTAAAAAAAAATTACAAAGAAATAAAAAAAAAACATCAAGCTTAAAATTCACAACACCTCACAAAGTTGATGAAAGTTTAAAAGTAAATAAATAAGTAAATAAATGAATGAATAATACTATTATATGTGTTTCTATTGCAGGTTTGATTTATGTGCCGTCCAACATCCCGTCTGATACACTGCTGTTAGACCTGCAGTGCAACGGCATCACAGAGCTCCGAGAGGGAGATTTTAAAGGCCTCAGTAACCTCTATGTAAGACTCGGTCCTAAAATTACCAAGAAGCTTCAGTGTTTTTAGCAATTAGATCTTGACCCAAAGCCCCAGAACCAGACTGAGTAGCGAGACCCAAATTCAGGTCCGGATTCTGGGTAATAATCTCCAAATGGAGCACATCGTCGCTGTCGGGTGGAAACCTCGTATGTCCAAATTCGGTCAATTTCATATTTTTTCACATATCGATGCTATTGGTCAGTCCCCACGTGGGTCTGTTATTTTTACAAGTTATTAACCAATCTAAAGTCTTGAAAATAGCTTGAGCGCAAATCTCATAACTCCATTGGACACTTCAACTGTCCACCTCTTCCTCACTCCGTGGGAGAGCTTCACGGCATATTTCTCCTCAAGAAGAGTCGCAACGAATCAACACGTCTTCTGAGGTAAATGTCTTCAAAACACTGGGCTCAAAGAAAAAAAAATCTTGACCCCCGCTAGTTCTGGTGCTCGTCTGAGGACAGGAATTTAGTGCAAGACAATCCACTGTAACGTGGACTAAACCCTGTGTACTGCAGATAAGGTACGGCGTTTTTTTAATGTCCTGAAAAATAACGGTTTTGGAGATACGAGGATTCTGTCTGACAGCGACAATATGACAAATGACGTCGGACGTTGGACAATTATACAGAGTCCAAGAGTCATGAGACCCTGAACAAGGCTTGGTAAAGAGACTACAGAATTAGCTCCAGGACAATTTAACCTTCACAAATACTCAGTGCTAATTCCAGTTACACCAGTTTCAAGTAACATCACGTACACCAGTACTCTGGGTAATAAGATCCAGACCAAACTGAGTAACATGACAAAGGTCATTACTATGGCGATAAACTCTTAAACAAGAGCCAAATCAAGGCACTTGTTATTAGACCATATTTCTTTGAGTTACCAGAACATCTTGTAAAACCGTTCATTAAGTTTTCTATTTTTATTTGTGTACACGTGTGTCTCAGGCATTAATCTTGAGGAGCAACCTGATCTCGCATATTCACCCTCGTGCCTTCCTGCCTCTGAAGCGCTTGCAGAAGCTCTACATTTCCCACAACCTGCTCACCTCCATCCCTCGCAACCTGCCCGCGTCTCTTGTTGAGATGCGTATCCACGACAACCGCATCCACAAAGTAGCTGCAGGGACCTTCAGTGCCCTGGGGAACATGAATGTGATTGGTGAGATATAAATCCCTGTAGGTTCAGTACATACTTCATACTTGAGTGAGATCTGTGTGAAGCTGCTCCCAGTGGCCATCGGTGGTCATACAAATGCAGATATTAACTAAAATCAGTGGGATGCTAACATCTCAGACTCTCGTAACTTTAACAGCTCAGATATAAATATATAGTGTTATAACTATAACCATGATTTAAAAGGATGGAGATCAATTGTGTTATTGTTTTGAATTGTGTACAGAAATGGGTCGTAATCCCATCCGCAACAGCGGATTTGAGCCAGGAGCATTCAAAGGTCTGAAACTCAACTACTTACGAATCTCTGAGGCAAAACTCACCGGTGTACCAAAAGGTAACATGAACTGTTTTATAGTTCTATGTAACATGTTATTATATCATGCTAGTCATTAAGATGACTAATTATTCTGTCTCAGCGTTACATAAGGAATTTATATTTATTTTATTGACGTTACGACCGAAACTGCTGTCAAAGTTATAAAGTCACATACCAAAGGAAGCACATTTAGGATCATGTCTACTGTCCAAAGGAACTTTCCTGAACTAGTCATTATCTTTCCTTGGTCTGAAACACACTATTGTGTTGGTATGTGTTGGTCAGATTTGCCAGCAAGTCTCCATGAGCTCCATTTGGACCACAATGAGATTCAGGCCATCGAGCTGGAGGACCTAAGCCGATACAAGCAGCTGCAGAGGTCGGACTGATTTATGACAATATGACACGTGGAAAATATAGTAAGGGATCGACCCGTTATAAACGGTTATGTAAAACATTTATAAAAGTTAAAACGTGAAAATTTTGAATGATTACAGGGTAAATTTTAAATGTTCAATATATATCTATATATATAGGCATGTGGTAGCCTAGTGGTTAAGGTACTGGGCTCACAATCAGAAGGTTGTGAGTTTGATCCCAGGTCCACCAAACTGCCACTGTTGGGCCCCTGAGCAAGGCCCATATCGCTCAGTTGATAATGAGATAATGAGATAATGTAAGTCGCTCTGTATAAGCATTATTATATTATTATAAACATTCTTCTTCCACCAAAAATAAAGATAAAACACATAATTTAATTGCACCCCCGTTTCCAGCCTCAGTGGAACGTTCCACTTAGAGCCAGAGGCTTAAAAATAAAATGTTTAAGAAAAAGTGGCAGAATATACAATCGTTATACTCGTATACATCTAATGGAATGGAAACGATGCCCTCTTGTGGTCAAACACCACACAGCGGG
>NC_083470.1:1285000-1295000 GCF_030014155.1 Tachysurus vachellii
ACTGAAAGTGAGTGTGTGTGTTTAGTGTTCAGTGTTCCTGAATACCTGGTTCAGGTGTGTTATCAGTGTTCAGTTTTAATGATTCACACCTGGTTCATGTGTGTTTAGTGTTCAGTGAATACCTGGTGTGCTACTGTAGGTGTGTTCAGTAATCCTGAATACCTGGTTGTTGGCAGGTGTGTGTCTTGTTACTGCTTAACTGGTTCAGGAGTGTTTGACCTGTTCAGAGTACAGTACTTGTTCTTCTCCTAGATGAGACGGAGCTGATGAACAAGTTCCGCGGTTGCCTGCAGTCCATGTTCCCCGTGTGTGGTGATCTCCTGCTCGGAGAGACAAGGATCCGCCGCCAACGTCTTGCAGAAGTCAATGTCCCCAAAGGAGCTCAAGTAGTAGTGAACAATACCCAGCACACATTCACTCCCTCGGAGCCAGAGGAAATGAAGCGACGGCGTGACGGCCTGCTGGACCAACAACTTCCTTACCGTCTGTTCACTCAGAACTGCGAACACTACGCCACATTTGTACGCTATGGAAAAGCTGTGTGTAACCAGGTGAGTTCAGATCTCAAACTCACCAGATCATCATCATCATACCATGGTTATTAATCCTGAATCCAGTTTACGTTATATGACTGTGTTTGTTTTTGGTAATGAGTGAAAGTAAAACAGGGGTCACGGTGGCTTAATGGTTAGCACGTTCGCCTCACACTTCCAGGGTTGGGGTTCGATTCCCACCTCCACCTTGTGTGCGCGGAGTTTGCATGTTCTCCCCGTGCCTTGGGGGTTTCCTCCGGGTACTCCGGTTTCCTCCCCCGGTCCAAAGACATGCATGGTAGGTTGATTGGCATCTCTGGAAAATTGTCCGAAGTGTGTGAGTGTGTGAGTGAATGAGAGTGTGTGTGTGTGCCCTGTGATGGGTTGGCACTCCGTCCAGGGTGTATCCTGCCTTGATGCCCGATGACGCCTGAGATAGGCACAGGCTCCCCGTGACCCGAGGTAGTTCGGATAAGCGGTAGAAAATGAATGAATGAAAGTAAAACATATAAATAGCTCATAGAAAACAAGTCTCACTTTTATATTTGGGAATTTCTAAATCTACATCACTAAATCATTCTGTTTGTGTTTGATCCAGATTCCAGGAAAAGCCAAAAACAAGGAATGTGAGGAGACAACTAAAGTGTTTGCAGACATTGTGTGGAAAATGACTTCCTAATGTTTCACAGACATGTTAATATCCTAACCAGAACAATACATATTGTGTTAATACATAAGTGTTAATTGTTTTGATGGATTTGTGCTGTTTTGTGCTCTAACACACTCACTGCACCTCCTCAGCTCATTAACACAGTCCTGGCAGACCATTGTTAGAAGAGTGGAGAAGGGAAATTCCATATTATTAAGCCTAAATATGTATTATTTCAGATTATGATTTGGCTAATGTTTATTAATGTTTGGTTAATGTGCAGTTTATTTATGTGTGAGTATTTCAATAACTTAATAAAATCTCTTAATTCACAGACAAGTCAATGTGCCATTTTAGTAATAACAATGAGAACTATAGTGAACAATACAATGGTTTCCTTCTTTTTCTTCCTCTTTTTAGAGTTTTAATACTAACCAGGTCACAAACATGTATGTAATATAGTCTAAGATTTCTGTTCTTTTTTTTTTACTAGAAGTGAGGAAAAAAATGTAAAATTAAAAGACTTTTCCTGATAAACAGTCCTATATCTCTTATAAACTGTTAATCCTGCTCAAATTCTTCATGATAAATGTTTTTCTAGATTCTTTTTTTTTTTTTAAATCAGATTATTTCAACAGTAACAGTGTATGTGGACTTCACTGGTCTGTCACAGAATCTATATTTTCCAGTTGTTTTGTCCTCCTCTTTTTCTGTATGTTTCTGACTCATGTTAAGTGGAAGTTTGAGTTTTGAGAGGTTTAATGTATAAAGTACCACACTGGTAGGCACGGGCAAGAGTAAAAAGGTTTTACAGTTTATTGTGTTCTGTCGCGCAGCAGGACCCAACAGTCCTCGTGTAGCATGAGTGAGGACGGGCCATGATCATTGGTTACATCAAGATTTTATAGTTAGGATTCAAACAAAGAAGACATGTAAAAGCTAAACATCATCAATCATTGGCTTAAATGCATAACGCCTGCTCATCTCCTGATCAAGCTAATCTGGTCTTACCAAGGTCTACTAGAAGGTCTACTAGAAGGTCTACTAAAAGGTCTACTAAAAGGTCTACTAGAAGGTCTACTAGAAGGTCTACTAAAAGGTCTACTAGAAGGTCTACTAGAAGGTCTACTAAAAGGTCTACTAGAAGGTCTACTAGAAGGTCTACTAAAAGGTCTACTAGCAGGTCTACTAAAAGGTCTACTAGAAGGTCTACTAAAAGGTCTACTAGAAGGTCTACTAGAAGGTCTACTAAAAGGTCTACTAGAAGGTCTACTAAAAGGTCTACTAGAAGGTCTACTAGAAGGTCTACTAGAAGGTCTACTAAAAGGTCTACTAGAAGGTCTACTAGAAGGTCTACTAAAAGGTCTACTAGAAGGTCTACTAAAAGGTCTACTAGAAGGTCTACTAAAAGGTCTACTAGAAGGTCTACTAAAAGCTCGACTAGAAGGTCTACTAGAAGGTCTACTAGAAGGCCTACTAAAAGGTCTACTAGAAGGTCTACTAGAAGGTCTACTAAAAGGTCTACTAGAAGGTCTACTAGAAGGTCTACTAAAAGGTCTACTAGAAGGTCTACTAGAAGGTCTACTAAAAGGTCTACTAGAAGGTCTACTAAAAGGTCTACTAGAAGGTCTACTAAAAGCTCGACTAGAAGGTCTACTAGAAGGTCTACTAGAAGGCCTACTAAAAGGTCTACTAGAAGGTCTACTAGAAGGTCTACTAAAAGGTCTACTAGAAGGTCTACTAAAAGGTCTACTAGAAGCTGTTTACTCATCTCGTCCCCACTGTCCTTGTCATAATCTAAGAAAACAACCACTGACAATGACAGTTTCTAGTCACACTATCCACCGGTCACGAGCATAGAAGGACAAGGCCTTAGAAACATCTCTAGAGTAAAGATTCCCACCACACTCATTAGATTTTTATATACTGAACAATATCACAGTCATTAAAAAGATCCTGACACTCATATGCTGGCTGAACAGCTCTAAGGTTTAGTATTAATATGGAGTTGTTTAGCCCTTTTGTTGATCGTCTCATTCCAGGTTCATTCTTCTCTCTTTACTGTTATAATCATCTCCGGTCGTCTCTTCCAGAAGGTTTTACGCCATGTCGGGTTTGTGTTCATTCGGACACGTATCGGGACGTCGAGTTCCAGTTCATCCCAAAGGAGTCAGGAGTCACCAGAGATGGGGGACTCGAGTCATATGACTTGACTCGAGTCGGACTTAAGTCGCAAGTTTGAGACTTGAGACTTGCTTGACAAATATTAAAAAAAGACTCGACTTGACTTTGACTTGACATTCATGACTTGAGACTTGACTCGGACTTGATGAAATGACTTGTTAAATGACTCGAAATAACTTGTTTTTTGTTTTTGTTTGATCTTTTTTGTCTATTTTGTTTTTAAATCTGTTTTTGAACGCACACAAGAGCGTAATCTAACCACGTGACACAGCAGACAAGCAGAGGGAGCGCGCGCACTAACTAATAAACCTTAACAGTCGTGACGAAACATGGAAGGCGCTACACCAAAAATTATTAAGTTATTATAATACCGGGATTTTGTGCAAGATGAGAAGAGAAGAACAGCAGAATGCGACCACATCGCTCACAATTGAATGACAAAGTTCTATCAAAATTTTTTGCAAGCGCCATGTAGTGTAAATGTTTGGTCACTGTTTATGTGGAAATGTCAGCTGTTTTGCAATAACACTTATAATTGGTCTTCAGTGTTAGGCTTTGTGTGTAAAGTGTATGGATCGTTTATGGGGATGTACATATATATAAATAACATAAATATAAATATAAAAAACTTCAGAATTGCAAGCACAGCCATATTCTTGTCTAGCACGCACACGCACGCACACACTCAATTTAAAGGGATAGTTCACCCAAAAATAAAAAAAATCTTTTATAATTTTCTCACCCTCATGTTACAAACCTGTATAAATTTCTTTGTTCTGATGAACACGGAGGAAGATATTTTAAGGAATATTTATAACTAAACCATTCATGAGCCCCATTCACTTCCATAGTATTCTTTTTTCCCCACTATGGAAGTGAATGAGGCTCATGAAGGGTTTGGTTATAAACAGTCCTCAAAATATCTACATGTGTGTTCATCAGAACAAAGACATTTATACAGGTTTGTAACATCATGAGGGCGAGAAAAAGATGATAGAATTTTCATTTTTAGGTGAACTGTCTCTTTAATATTAATAAATTACACTAACTCCAATCATTCTCTCTCTCTCTCTCTCTCTCTCTCTCTCTCTCTCTCATAGTTAATTCACTTCAAGGTTTGTGGGATTCAATAATTTACGTTTTTTGATTGACGTGATTGATTGTTGTTGTTATTCTGTTGTTAAAAAGGAAGGATCTAATGTAAGGATGTGTTCATGTCCCATTAAAAGGTGAATGTCTGTTCAATAAATACCATTTGGTTCCATAGACACCATTGTACTTTTTTATATATAAACTTTTCCATGGTCTTCTGCCATGTTTGAGGCACATTGAAACTTTTCATGCTTTTATTTTGGCCTTATTTCAGTTACATTTACAACTTATTCTTTGTAGTTTTGATTTTAATTCATTTTTAGATTTTTATTGTATTTACAACTCACCTGTATGTGGACACCTTTTAAAAATAAATGCATATAATCATTTTTGTTGCAAATAAAACTCTCATAGTCCATAAATACTGTAGATTTAACTTTAATATATACATTTAGTTAAATCATCAAACATATGTATGACCTGCCAGTGACTTGCTTGACTCAAGCTACGACTTGACTTAAATTGCTTGACATAAAGCAGTGACTTGACTTGACTTGACTTGACTCTCACAAAAAATGACTCGGACTTGCTTGAGACTTGAAGGTTAAGACTCGAGACTTACTTGTGACTTGCACATGTGTGACTTACTCCCACCTCTGGGAGTCACTGCAATGCTACACAGTCACATAGTAGTGTGATGGTTGGGGAGCACATACTTTTGACCATGTAGTGTTTAATATAGGCTTGTTTTACTCATTTATCTGCACTTAAATGTGGAAGATGACAAAGTGCTGTGTTCTGTGGTGGCTCTGAAATGTTCATAAATACATTGTGAGTCTCCCACTGGGATGAATATAAAATAATAATAATAAAAAAAAACATTATTTATATATATATATAGTCTGAATATTGATTAGCCTGAAATGTCCCGGATGTTGGGGAGGCAGTGTCCCGGATGTTTCTTGGTTAGCGGAGAAACAAAACATGGACATGCCTTTTAGCTTTTATACACTCCATTCACAAACGCGGTGAATTTACACAATTATACGGTTCTAAACGCTTATTTATCGCTTATACATAGATCGCTTTAAACACCACAGAGATCCTGGGTTGATTAATGACCTCCAACAGGTAAGAATTGGGAATCTGGTTGCTAGCTGCTAGCTATCTGCTATACATGTCTGTTAAATCCGTTAGCTTTAGCTTAGCTTAGCTTAGTTTATCTGTACGCTGTCACTAGTCTGAATTCTGCGCATGCGTGGTGTAGAACCCGGCGAGCAGACTTTACACAGTGCGCAAGCGCAGTGTGACATAAACGCCAGCAGGTTGATTATAGCATAGCATAGCATAGCATAGTTTAGCTTAGCTTAGCATAGCATAGCTATTACAGGGGTTTGTCTCAAAAGTGTATTTAAAGGTGATTTTTATAAATCGGTTTATTCAGTACACGAATTATTAGTGACGAAAAAAATAATATACATTTTACTTTGTTTGTTGTATCAGTGATGCTGACGTAGCTTGTCATGCTAACTGGTCCAGCTAGTCGCATAGCTCACTGCGTTGCTATGTTACCAAAAGAGCTAAAATAATGTCGACCATCTCGTATAAATAAGAGGAAGCTGTAGGAATTAAGAAGTTATCTTGTTTTTCTCTTCTCTTTTCTAGCTGTGTATTGTTCTGTCGGTTAGTAACGTTACTTTACTAGCTAACTGGCTAACATTTTAACCCAGATGAGGTTTTAGAGCTACAACTGTGATGTTTTTTTGATGCTTTGTTTTAACTGGTTTAAAAGTCTTAACTGGAATAATTAAAAAAACTTACTATCTAGCATCTTTTGTATTGATTCTATAATTTGTGTATGTATTTTTAATATAGATTTGTCATGGCTTCATGACTAGTGTGCTACACTTTTCATTGCATAACAGTCAGTAAAATTATGATCTAATGTTTTGTTTTATCTAAAGCCTTGTGCTTATGATCACAGAGTGAAGCTGGAGGCGAGAGTCGGGCACCGTGTGTGCAGAACCCAGTCCTTATTTTTAGGAAATCCCATCATCCTGCGTCTCCGTCCTTGTGGCGCAGAGTGATGACATCGCAGCGGCAAAGACATGCCACCCGTGCTCTTCCCGCTCCACAGAGCTCCTCCTCGAGGAGCTCGAGCTCACGCTCACGCTCAGGACCCTCGACTTCACACGTGCAAGGTGCATCCCAATCCACGTCGTCTTCCTCAAGCTCCCAACACACGTGGCCGGAAGAGGCCGTGTACGATGCGTACGGTCTGTACTCACTGCACCGCATGTTCGACATTGTCGGCACTCACCTCACACACCGCGACGTTCGTGTTCTCTCCTTCCTATCCGTGGATGTCATTGACGAGTACGAACGCGGTGGAATACGGGACGGGCGAGAGTTCTTGCTGGCACTGGAGAGACAGGGACGCTGCGATGAGACAAATTTTCGGCACATTCTCCAGCTGCTGCGCATCATTACCAGACACGACCTTCTGCCTTACATAACACTACGCAAGAGACAGACTGGTGAGCGTACACACACTCCACTCCAATTAGCCTGGTAATAATCAGATTCAGATAAATAAAGCGCGTGTGTGTGTGTGTGTTCTGCAGTGTGTCCAGACCCAGTGGATCAGTACTTAGAGGAGACGTCTGTGCGCTACATTGTTCCTCGGGGAAGCAGAACAGAGAGCCCACAGGCCACACCGCACAGTTGTGCAGGTGTGTCTGTGTGGGTGTGTCTGTGTGGGTGTGGGTGTGTCTGTGTGTGTGTGGGTGTGTCTGTGTGTGTGTCACACTCTCTCGCGGTGTGTGTGTGTCACACTCTCTCGCGGTGTGTGTGTGTCACACTCTCTCGCGGTGTGTGTGTGTCACACTCTCTCGCGGTGTGTGTGTGTCACACTCTCTCGCGGTGTGTGTGTCACACTCTCTCGCGGTGTGTGTGTGTGTCACACTCTCTCGCGGTGTGTGTGTGTGTCACACTCTCTCGCGGTGTGTGTGTGTGTCACACTCTCTCGGGGTGTGTGTGTCACACTCTCTCGCGGTGTGTGTGTCACACTCTCTCGCGGTGTGTGTGTGTGTCACACTCTCTCGCGGTGTGTGTGTGTGTCACACTCTCTCGCGGTGTGTGTGTGTCACACTCTCTCGCGGTGTGTGTGTGTCACACTCTCTCGCGGTGTGTGTGTGTCACACTCTCTCGCGGTGTGTGTGTGTCACACTCTCTCGCGGTGTGTGTGTGTCACACTCTCTCGCGGTGTGTGTGTGTCACACTCTCTCGCGGTGTGTGTGTATCTTTGTGTGTGTCTTGATAAAGTGAAAACACTTGCTTCTTCTGCATGCTTCTGTGCAGGTCCACATCCTGTGATTCACTGCCCTTCTCCTGCGGTGTGTCAGCCCTGCCCTAAACCGACCACGCCCACCACAAACAGAAAGAGGAAGAGAGCTCACAGTGTGGCGGACTGCCGGGAGAAACAGACCTGCGGTACACACACATGCAGAGACACACACACGCGTTTGTTTACATATACATACACACCTGTATGTGTATAGAGTGGTCTAATTTGTGCAGTGTGTTTGTTAACTGGTAAACCTTTGGCTCCGTGTCACACGTACATAGATCTCTGATGTCCGTATCTTCCCTCAGATATCCGTCTGCGTGTGAGAGCGGAGTACTGCCAGCACGACTCGGCCCTCCAAGGCAACGTCTTCTCCAACAAGCAGGAGGCTCTGGAGCGCCAGTTTGAACGCTTCAACCAGGCCAACACCATCCTGAAATCACGTGACCTCGGATCTATCATCTGCGACATTAAATTCTCAGAGCTCACTTACCTGGACGCGTTCTGGCGTGACTACATCAACGGCTCGCTGCTGGAAGCGCTGAAGGGCGTCTTCATCACAGACTCGCTAAAGCAGGCCGTCGGCCACGAGGCCATCAAACTGCTCGTCAACGTCGACGAGGAGGACTACCAGGCAGGCAGGAGGAAGCTCCTGAGAAACCTGATGATGGGGGGAGGGGCGGCAACAGGGCTGGGGACGGGGTCAGCTGGCCAGGGGGCGGGGACTTCCTAATGCCAAAGTGAAACTGTGACCGTAAGCTTGTTGATTTGTGGAATGTGGGCGGAGCCAGGCCAAGTTACAAGGACCTGAAGAACAGATCATGGAGAAAGAATGGTGGTGGAAGAGAGAGATGGAATGAGAAGGGCTGGGAAAGTGGATTTTTTTTTTTTTTTTTTAAAGCTTGGAATTTAGATTTGCCATCAACGTGCCAACTAAAAAGATTTTCGTATAAAGTTGAAATTAATTCATTAATTCAAAAATGAAATGTAAACGTAGTCAATCAGACAAGACGTGTTTGTTGTCTGACGTTTGCTCCTTTAGTTTCACTCCGGAGCTGCAAAGCTAACGTAGCTAATACGCCGAAATGTTTCCTGTAAGTACGACAGACGAGGAATTTCTAATGAAATGCAGAAAATGTAAAACTATACAAAAATAAGTGATTCCTCTCGTTCAAGATGGCCGACCTCATGACGTTCCAGAGCGTGTGAAGAAGACAGGAAGCGGTTTTATCACCGTGTCTGTGTGATGGAACTGGGATTAAGGCAGACATTTTGTGTGAGAGAAACTCTTGTTTATCTGTAAGCTTCATTAGAGTCGTAGCTCCAGGTTGAAGACTAAAATATCAAACACATCTTAACATCCTTACACATCGTTGCTTTCAGGTAAAAGCTAATTCTTTCTTAAAGTGAGCGCCCCCTAGTGGAGAACGTAGTGCTCACTCACAAATAGGGCTCAAATCCCAGACTGTCCCACACCTCCCTCCTTTTTTCCTCATCCTTCTCTCTCTCTCTCTCTCTGTTTAACCCCTGAAAGAGGTATAGAAACTTTCATTTGGAGAAGATCCTCAGAGAAGACTCCAAGGCCGACGAAGCGGAAAGAAAAGATTTTGTACGATTTTCCTATCGGAATTAAACAACGTTACAAAACGTGGTATCTATTATATAGGCTGTATGTTCTGGTGATGTTTTGAGTGCTTGTCCATTAAACCTGCATGTCAACGATACGCTAACGTCGCGGCGAGCGAGGCGTGTGCTGATGATCGATTCCAGCAGGCGGCACGCCGTTCCACACGCAGCGACCGTGTCGTGTGGTGAGGTGCTGCGTCGTGGATGGACGTGCGAGTGAGTTTGTACGGGTTGTACTGGGTCGGACTGTAGTACTTTTATAGAACGGTCTTGTGAAAGCAACAGGACGAAATTTCGCGGTGATAAAAATCTCAACATGAAAATATCGTTAATATCAGCACACGCCTACAGCAGATAAACACGCCGTGTTCAGTAGACTTCGAATCTCCTAAAAAGGTTTTTTTCTACAGCATTTGCAGATCACCGTTGCCGGTAAAACTGACACGGCGAGCGCGCCGGTCCCTCGAATTCATCAGAGCTCTTCCTTTAGCTAGTTACAGCGTTATAAAGCGGTGTAAAAAGATGAGCTTGCTGTCACGTACGTTGCCTGGTGTCCCACTGAAGGTCAGT
>NC_083470.1:1302500-1310000 GCF_030014155.1 Tachysurus vachellii
AATAATAATAATAATAATAATAATAATAAAATGACAACAACTATTATTAATAATAATAATAATAATAATAATAATAATAATACATTTCTCTTAAAAGACATTAAATCTCCCGTTACATTAAAGTTCCGAATCGTAATTCAGTGTAAATTCACGCGTTTTCTTTGTGTCCACGCGCCGGCATCAAGGTGAACTGGCGCATTTCTGAAGGTTACCGAGAAAAAGCCGAGCATTAAAGTCAATGTTCAGCTTCATCTTGGCACTGAGCTCCCTCCCGTCCTGCCTGACTGACACCGCGCATGCGCAGAACCGGAACGCACGCGCACTGCAGGGCAGGCGGATTGGCGCAGCGATGCAAAAAAAAAAACCGCTGCTGTTTGTGCAGAGATTCTGTGAGCTGTCAATACATCACAAAGCAGACCGATAAACAACAAACCAAATCAAACAACGCATGCACTCTTATCTCAGGGTGATGGGTGAAATGATCGGTGTGGTTTACTTTGTGATCTTTATGAATGATGTGTGTAAGGAGTCTCCAGTGTCAGCGCCTTCTGACAGTCAGATACAAAGCTGGGACTGTATAATATATGTCTGTTATCACTGCACATTTGTTGTTCTATTAGACGAATACGTTCATTAAGGACGTGCGGTTTTAGGAAAATAAATGATGTATAAATAAAGTACTAGAAAGCAACACTGGAGTAAAAGTACAAGTATCGTACTAGAAAAAGACTTTGGTAGAAGTGAAAGTTACCTTTTAGAATATTACTCAAGTAAAAGTCTTAAAGTATCTGATATTTACTGTACTTAAGTATCAAAAGTCATTTTCTGATATTTAATGTACTTAAGTATTTGAAGTAAAAGTAAAAAGTAAAATTTCAGTGATTTTCGGTAGGTATAAGAGGCACGCTGTCAGACGGAATCCTCGTATCTCCAAAACCGTTATTTTTCAGGACATTAAAAAAACGCCGTACCTTATCTGCAGTACACAGGGTTTAGTCCGCGTTACAGTGGATTGTCTTGCGCTAAATTCCTGTCCTCAGACGAGCACCAGAACTAGCGGGGGTCAAGATTTTTTTTTCTTTGAGCCCAGTGTTTTGAAGACATTTACCTCAGAAGACGTGTTGATTCGTTGCGACTCTTCTTGAGGAGAAATATGACGTGAAGCTCTCCCGCGGAGTGAGGAAGAGGTGGACAGTTGAAGTGTCCAATGGAGTTATGAGATTTGCGCTCAAGCTATTTTCAAGACTTTAGATTGGTTAATAACTTGTAAAAATAACAGACCCATGTGGGGACTGACCAATAGCATCAATATGTGAAAAAATATGAAATTGACCAAATTTGGACATACGAGGTTTCCGCCCGACAGCGACGAAATACGGCCACGGGTGTATAACGTTATCTTCTTCACCCTATTCACCGCTATCGTCGTGGTGGTCGTCTACGGTAATGGGAGGTCCTCCAGTAGGGGCTTCCATGGCGGTTTCAGTTGTGCTTCCTCCGCCTTTAGCAACATTACGCTGAAATAGAGCGTGCGGAGCGTAATGCAATCTAGGAGCAGTGATTCACCAAACCTCCTTTATTGCAGTCGCACACATTTCTTCTGATTTTATTTTGTAGTAACGAGTAACGAAGACGCTTAGTGGAAATATAACGGAGTAAAAGTCTACATTTTATCTAGGAAATGTAGTGGAGTAAAAGTGAAAGTTGACATAGATTTAAATAACGAATTAAAGTACAGATACGTGACGTTTCTACTTAAGTACAGTAACGAAGTGTTTGTACTCCGTTACATTACAACACTGTAAATTACAAATGTGAGAATAACAGGCTCAGCGTGACGCCGTGTACCGTTTAGCTTGTTGTTTATCTCAGGATCGTCTTTTTGTCTGTTTTCTTTCGCTTCAGGCTTCGTGCTGCTGCTGCGACTTTATTTCTCATCAGTAACCTGCAGTGACGTGGACCGGAACGATGACGACCGCTTCTCGTGTTGAACTTTTTTAAAAATAGGTTTTCATTTTGAATGGAGTTACAGTTTACCGTACCTTAAAATAAAAAAAACAGGACGATCAGACTTCTTTTCTCCCAGCATGTAGATCCACGGACAGAACTTTGCAGATTTGCCTCAGGAGAAGTAGATCAGTCTAGACGGCTACGCGGCGGCCCCTCGGACCGGACGGCATCATGGGGGAATCTGTGAATAGCGCTGTGGCGTTTCACCCTAAGAAGCAGAGGACTGACAGCGGAGGGCATGAGGGTGATTTTGGAGTTTCTCTGGAGGAACTGAGGAACCTTATGGAGGTTAGAGGAGCGGAAGCACTACAGAAAATACAGGAGAGCTACGGAAACACTGAAGGACTCTGTCACAGACTAAAAACTTCACCAACAGACGGTGAGTTTGCACCACGATAAATTTAAATGAAAATATTTAATAGAAGTGGAACTATGGGTTTTTGATTCACACTCATCTGAGATGTGGGTTTGGATGAGAAGACGGCTTGGGATTAGAGTAGCTCTGGCTACAACTATTTCAGCTCTTGATATTATGGGGTTTTGGCTGTAAGTAGAGGTTCTCTGTCTGGAACCAAAGACGCTTTTGGCTGGAACTGGATGTTCTCTGGTTGGTACAAAGAGGAGTATAGCAGGAACGTAGGGGCTTCTGGCTGGAATTAATGGCTTTTGGCTGGAACTAGAGGTTCTTTGGCTGGAACCTGGCTAGGGGTTGAGCTTTAGCTATAAATATATTTGGTTCTGGGTTTATGGCTGGAGTTAGTTTTTTTTTAATGGCTTTTAATTGATGCTTATTGGGCTTTGGATAGAACCAAGGTGCTTCTGGCTGGATTGTGGTGAACAGAGACTGGAATTACTGGGTTTTGCCTGGAACAAGTTCTCTTTAGTTGGACCTGTAGGGGTCTGACTGCCACTTATCGTGTTATGGCTAGAAATACGTGAGATCTGTCTGGAATGAAGGCTGGAGCTAGAGGTGTTCCAGCTGGTGCTGGAGAGACTGATGGGCCTCTAGGGGACGTCTCCCTGCATTTCAGCTCAAACTACATTGTCTTGGCACTAATCGGTGTGCAGCAGCAGCACGTCTCTGTATATCAGGACTGCTCTGCTATGTGCTAAGGGTTAATTTCCCCATTGCTCTCAGCCAATCAGAACACAATGTACTGGACTGACATTAATGAAGGGTGACTGTCCTTTGGCTCCTTCACAATCTAGTGAACTAGTGTTATGCGGAATGTGTTTCTGGTGCAGGAGTGTGTTCAGTGTGTGTTCCTTATATTTTCATACTGTCACACGTCTTTAATCAATATTAACTCCTACTACACAGGAATGTTTCAGACACGACTCTTAAGGTGAAAGATCTAGGGATACATTTTTGGCTTGCTGTCTTTTGTTTTAGAGAACACTCATCTGTGTGTGTGTGTGTGTGTGTGTGTGTGTGTGTGTGTGTGTGTGTGTCCAGTGCCTCCTCACACCCACTACATCCCCTTCACTCATCCTATTGTGTTAACATTTGGCTTATTTACTGTTTCACGCTCTGCTGAGTACCTTATAGTTGTGCATTAAACAGGAACTCTGCTAAATCCAACAGTTGTTTTTGGAGATAAACATATTTAAAAACTCATTTATAAGCACCTGAGTAGGGGAACAGAGGATAGTTTGGGGCGTGGCTTATTACCACGGAAACTGCAGGTGAATGATTTACCTTTCAGTCACCTATTGTACAGTAACAGTGCTGAAGAAACACACTTACACACTGCCTGCTAAAGCAGCGCTGCTTACATATGTACTGTATATATATATATTTATATACATTACTGTCCAGTGTCACGGAGATGAGGATGAGGTTCCCTTCTGACCACAGTCACCTCAGCCTCGCTCATTAAGGATGAATGTATAGAAATTTAATTTTAAACTTTACTATTTTTATTCTGTTTCTAAGCTTCTGTAAAGCTGCTTTGAGACCATGTGAATTGTCAAAAGTGCCAACAAGATAAATTAAATTTAAATACAAACTGGGGCAGATGCCTTTATCCAGGGCAACTCACATTTTATCCCATTATATACAATTGACGGTTAAGGGCCTTGCTGAGGGGCCCAGTGGTGGTAGCTTGGTGGACTTAGGATTTAAACTCACAACGTCACGATTGGTAGCACAACACCATAAACACTATGCTAACACATCCTGATGATAACAGTTTGGACCCAGATCTCAGTATTCACATTGCTAGCATGTATCACTTGACTAGCGAGCTTGCAAGATGACAGAAGATTTGCATCAGAAATCTTGCGTGATTATTATTTTTTTCGTGCTAAGATGTAAAGACACACAGGGGCTTTTTACACCTGGGCACTTCATGCGTTGTCTGTGATCCGATAGCTATCCGATGGTAAAAAGACCAGGTCTAAATGTCCTCCGAAACGTTTTGGAGACGGATATAAATCCGATGGTACAAACCCCTTCAGGAGGTGGTCTGGGACGCATTTCAGATGAAACTGGACAGGTGTAAATGAATGTGGTTGTTCAGGCCACATACGTCAGCGCTATACTCCTCCCAAACGGAAGTATGTCACTCGCAGGTGACTCACGAGTCGTGCAGCGCGCCAGAAACGGAAATGAGGACAAATATATTTGCGTTTTGGGCGGGAGTAGAAAGATCGGATCAATATCCGATTCGCCGAGACGCGTTTATGTGGCCTGATGTAAATGGAACAGTTTTAACAAATCAGATAGCTATCGGATCAGAGAAAACACATGAAGTGACCGGGTGTAAAAAGACACACTGCCTTCAGACTGTCTTCAGTGTTTCCATTTGGGAAATAAATTAAGGTGGGGGTCACGGTGGCTTAGTGGTTAGCACGTTCACCTCACACCTCCAGGGTCGGGGTTCGATTCCCACCTCCACCTTGTGTGTGTGGAGTTTGCATGTTCTCCCCGTGCCTCGGGGGTTTCCTCCGGGTACTCCGGTTTCCTCCCCCGGTCCAAAGACATGCATGGTAGGTTGATTGGCATCTCTGGAAAATTGTCCGTAGTGTGTGAATGAGAGTGTGTGTGTGTGTGTGTGTGTGCGCCCTGCGATGGGTTGGCACTCCGTCCAGGGTGTATCCTGCCTTGATCCCTGATGACGCCTGAGATAGGCACAGGCTCCCCGTGACCCGAGGTAGTTCAGATAAGCGGTAGAAAATGAGTGAGTGAAAAATAAATCAAGTTTTTTTTTTCTTAAAATCATCAATGTGAAATTAGTCACAGGATGAAATTCTGATCTCTGATTGGCTGAAAACTGCCTCTTTTCATGAGAACAGTTGAATTGCTTGCAGTGTTCTTATGAACCAAATAAACAAAAAACGAAACCAATTTTATTTAACACATTTTCAGCAGATTTCTGTACAGCGTTTTCTTGAGAATCTCCTCAGTGAGGAAGCTGTGATCTAACGCTGGCTTTGAAGTGATGATGGGATGAAAAAAAGAGGCATTATTGATTTTTATAGTGGCTCGACTGAAAGGATGAAAGATGATCTTGTGAATCAGGGAGATTTGTTGGAGGAAGAGTTGATGTCCAGGAAATCCAGAGTGATCGACATCAGAGGAGCTAAAAACAGCTCAGTTCCTCTAACTCACCACCTCTCACTGTGTCTGCTGATGAGCTCATCACTCATCTCTCCTCCAGTCTCTCTCTCTCTCTCTCTCTCTCTCTCTCTCTCTCTCTCTGTATCTCTCTCTCTCTCTCTCTGTATCTCTCTCTCTCTCTCTCTCTCTCTCTCTCTCTCTTTGTATCTCTCTCTCTCTCTCTCTCTCTCTCTCTTTCTCTCTTTGTTTCTCTCTCTCTCTCTCTCTCTCTTTGTTTCTCTCTCTCTCTCTCTCTCTCTCTCTTTGTATCTCTCTCTCTCTCTCTCTTTCTCTCTTTGTTTCTCTCTCTCTCTCTCTCTCTCTCTCTCTCTCTCTCTCTCTCTTTGTTTCTCTCTCTCTCTTTGTTTCTCTCTCTCTCTCTCTCTCTCTCTCTCTCTCTCTCTCTCTCTCTATCATCTCTCTCTATCATCTCTCTCTCTCTCGCTCTCTCTCTCCTCTCTCTCTCTCTCTCTCTCTCTCTCTCTCTCTCTCTCTCTCTCTCTCTCTCTCTCTCTCTCTCTCTCTCTCCTCTGGTGGACAGATGTTCACTTTACAAAGCTGAGGTTAAAGTGTTTATGGTTGAATGTCTGGCCTGTTCAGGTGATCTTATCTGTTATCTGAACATCCCATAATATCCCACTGTAGTGCGAGGCCCACGCTTCACCTTCAGGCTTTTTGGACACTTATTTAAAGTTTAAAGACTTTAGTCAGTAGAAATTCCCTGCTGAAGCGTCATTATAACTAATCTCAAGCTGTAAAGATCTCAGATCTGATTGTCTGAACTGGTTTAATGTTGTTTGTCCTCGACACAATTAATTAATTGTGTGTTTATACGTCAGTGTGTAAAACAATACGGCTCAAGGCAGGATACACCCTGGACGGAGTGCCAACCCATCACAGGGCACACACACACACACACACACACACACTCATTCACTCACACACTACGGACAATTTTCCAGAGATGCCAATCAACCTACCATGCATGTCTTTGGACCGGGGGAGGAAACCGGAGTACCCGGAGGAAACCCCCGAGGCACGGGGAGAACATGCAAACTCCACACACACAAGGTGGAGGCGGGAATCGAACCCCGACCCTGGAGGTGTGAGGAGAACGTGCTAACCACTAAGCCACCGTGACCCCCACTATTGTTAATATTATTAATTATAAATATAATTCTTTATGGTTTTTATACCGAGGCAGACGTGTTTATTACGAGGACGTGTTTATTAACGAGGATGTGTTTATTACGAGGACGTGTTTATTAACGAGGACTTGTTTACTACAAGGACTTGTTTATTAACGAGGATGTGTTTATTTTATTGTTTTATACCAAATGAACACAACTTTTTAGATGTAAACACACGGTTAAGGGAGAAATTCCCCGAATCCTATTGATTTACAAAACCTCCTTCTACGTTTTATTCATTATTTTAATAATTAATGCCACAAGTATGAAGCGATGAAGCCGTATTGTATTTTATTTCTTTTTTAATGACGTTCACTCGAGCTGCACGACTCCACGACTTGTGAAAAAGCTTATGATCCATTTTAGATCAAATCCATCAGAGTGTCGTCTGATCACACGCTTCAATGACAGATTAGACGTGAGGCGAAAGCCGACCTTTATTTTGTCCAGTTAACATGCTGAATATCACACGTTTAAACAGACAGCTAGAAATCTCACACGTTCACAACATGGAACATTCACTCTTTATTTCAATATTGTATAGAAAAATGGTATAAAAAAGGTCTGGTTTTAAACAAACAAACAAACAAACAAATAAATAAATAAATCTAGTTTGAACCCCACTTTGCATCAGCTATGAACCACATCAACCATTTTCTCCAAAAACTTTAAAGGGATGAATTTTATTAATATTTTTGT
>NC_083470.1:1312500-1350000 GCF_030014155.1 Tachysurus vachellii
TTGGTTTGTGTGTCTGAACTTGTAGCCAATGAGCAGTAAGTTTGGTCCTAACTGTTCTAACTGGAGCTCACTATGAGGATGGATGGAGAAAAAGCATGAACCATAAACCTTCTCTAAGTGTGACAACAAAGTGAAAACTACAAAAATGGGTCAGATTTAAGCTCTGAAGTAAAACGGGCCAAAAGAAGACTTAAAATGGAGCCACAGCTGCTGTGGATTCAGAGGCACTTAAAGGAAGATTATTCTGGATAGAGAGTGGGTTCTAACTCGTGTTCTTGTTTAGGTATCTGTTCAGGTTCCTGCTCAGGTTCCTGCTCAGGTATCTGCTTGAGTTACTGCCCAGGAGTCCAGGATTACTAATCAATCCCTGCTGACAATGAACTAGCTTTAAGCTTATAAACTCTGGTTCTGTAGCTTTAACAGTCACAGTGTAAACTCTTACAAGGAGCACTGGACACAGAGGGGCGTGGCCTAAAGTATAGGGGTGGAGTTTAGATGGATAATAATTTACTTCACATTAGAATCATGTATCCTAAAAAAGATTCAGCCTCATTCTGGTGTTGTATTAATTAAACTGTGATAAACAAGCGACACTGAGATAAACCTGTCCTGGCTGATCAGCTACGTTTGGTGTGAAGGAAAACTTTATAAGATTAGGATTAGTATTGTAGAATAAACTTCAGGTTTAGGGTTAGAACTCTAAAAGTGTGTGTGTGTGTGTGTGTGTGTTGTGCAGGTGATCTCCTTCCTGCTGATGGAGTTCTGATTCAGGGAAACGACCTGAAGATTGATGAGAGCTCCCTCACCGGAGAGTCGGATCACGTCCGGAAAGCCGTGGATCGAGATCCGATGCTGCTGTCAGGTGAGTAGCAGCGTGACGAGTTTGTGTGCTGAACGATGAGGACGTTAAAGAAATCTCTTCACTGAAACACTCTCATTCATCTTCTACCGCTTATCTGAACTTATCATACCTCGGGTCACGGGGAGCCTGTGCCTATTGCAGGTGTCATCGGGCATCAAGGCAGGATACACCCTGGACGGAGTGCCAACCCATCACAGGGCACACACACACTCTCATTCACTCACACATTCACACACTACGGACAATTTTCCAGAGATGCCAATCAACCTACCATGCATGTCTTTGGACCGGGGGAGGAAACCGGAGTACCCGGAGGAAACCCCCGAGGCACGGGGAGAACATGCAAACTCCACACACACAAGGTGGAGGTGGGAATCGAACCCCCAAAACTGGAGGTGTGAGGTGAACATGCTAACCACTAAGCCACCGTGACCCCTCACTGAAACATACCGTTAATAAAACCTTTTGTGTAAAGATGTAAATCCCACTGCCTTGATACAGTAGGTGGTCCAACGACATGAACTGAAAACAGACAGAGTCAAAATCTGATTTATAAATAAATCCATTAAAGATGACGTGATCCTTCTAAAGATTCATATGTGGGTGGACTTTTCTTACATAAGTGAAACAATCATCATCATAACACTCGTGAGCAGGATCCTGGCCTCGTCACTACACCTGCGTGCCCTGTCGTGGGCGCGGACCTGCAGTGTTCATGCTGGAGATCAGAGTGGAGATGTTCCAGCCCACGCTCCTGAGATCCCACACAGAGGAACCGAACGAACACAAGTAGCTGCTCACTTACACAGAGTCTGATTTAATAACAAACACTTCATATCTGAGCAGAAATACCAGGATGAAGTCCATTAATTCTTAAACTGCATCTCTCTCTCTCTCTCTTTATTAGACCCACAAGACTAATAAAGACCTAATCAGATCTCTGTCTGCTTTCTGTTTCCTGGAAAATCGGCGTAAAGTGTATTAGCGTCATTACAGATGAAGCTCTGTTTGTTTAATCATCACAACACACAGCAGCATCTCGGCTTTTTCTTCCTGAAGCTTCTTCATGCTTACAAACGGACGACGTTCCTTAATAAACACTTTATTTTAGCTCAGATAACGGACCAGTTTTATTACAGCGATGTTCTCAAGAGGATCTAAATGAATGAATGGTGAAGCCTTTATGTTTTATTACTTTGTCCCTCAGAAGTCGTGTCCTAATGGTTAAAGAGTTTGACTCCTAACCCTAAGATTGTGGGTTCGAGTCTCGGCCCGGCAATACCACGACTGAGGTGCCCTTGAGCAAGGCACCGAACCCCCCCAACTGCTCCCTGGGCACCGCAGCATAAATGGCTGCCGACTGCTCCGGGTGTGTGTTCACGGTGTGTGTGTGTTCACTGCTGTGTGTGTGTGTGCACTTTGGATGGGTTAAATGCAGAGAACGAATTCTGAGTATGGGTCACCGTACTTAGCTGTATGTCTTGTGGAAAGGATGCGATGACACTGAGTGTGAGCGCTGTCTAACCCCAGCTGTGTGGGGATGTTAGCCTGGTGTTTAAGGTTTAATTCCAGGTCCACCAAGCTGCCACTGCTGGGCCCCTGAGCAAGGCCCTTAACCCATAATTGCTCAGCTGTATAAGTGTATCTGCCAAAAGCTGTAAATGTAGAAGACGCTTTCCCACCTGTAATGTAGAAGCTCGTCTTCTTCCCTGAGGATATCAAACACATTGCGGTGTGAAACTATAGCAACAGAATATAACATCACCTGATTAGACACAGAATTCTGTGTGAAAACCTCAAATCAGGTGAAAACCAGGACAGAGCTGAACATCTGTACAAAAATGGCTTGGTAGATAGAGTCAGGTGGCTGAACAGAGCACCGAACAAGGGGGAAATACGGCGCACTGAAGAGTAACAGGACGTCAGATACCAACGAACAAACGGCCGGTCGACTCCACGACAAGCTGGAGGAGAACAAAAAGGACGATAAAGCTGTGAAGGGTAATAACATCTGCTTGGGTGCAGAAGCACAGACCTGACCTGATGTGAAAGCGTGAGACAAGCCGTTATTTAAACAGTACAGATAAATAGGAGCAGTGTGAAACCTCCAACTACACAAACCCGGGTCTGTCTTTAACCGGAGGTCACTAGGACCCAGGGGAAATATGTCAGGCTTGATGAATTGTGCTGTGATTGTAAATCATTCCAGTGTTCAGGTGTAGAAAAGTAAAGAGGACTGAGATGAGCAACAGGACCATGTTACTGCTGTACAACATCCAGGTCAGAGTCATTTCTGAAGAAGAAGACAGGATTGGACATGGACACATGGACACGGTCATGGACACATGGACACGGTCATTACTGAAATCCATCACTACAATTAACCATCCCCAACCCCACCCCCACCGATTCAGATCTTTTCTTTACTCAGTATCCTGTATATTCTACGTTTCTACTTTATTTTAAAAATGTAACCTGGATAATGTTAAACCACAGATGTGATGGTCTGACATAATAGTCTGAGGTGATGATTTGACATGATGGTCTGACGTGATGATCTGACGTGATGATTTGACGTGATGGTCTGACGTGATGGTCTGACGTGATGGTCTGACGTGATGGTCTGACATAATGGTCTGTGGTGATGATTTGACGTGATGGTCTTACGTGATGGTTTGACTTGATGGTCTGACGTGATGGCTTGACGTGATGGTCTGACGTGATGGTCTGACGTGATGGTCTGACGTGATGGTCTGACGTGATGGTTTGACTTGATGGTCTGATTTGATGATCTGACGTGATGGTCTGACGTGATGATTTGACGTGATGGTCTGACGTGATGGTCTGACGTGATGATTTGACGTGATGGTCTGACGTGATGGTCTGACGTGATGGTCTGAGGTGATGGTCTGACGTGATGGTCTGACATAATGGTCTGTGGTGATGATTTGACGTGATGGTCTTACGTGATGGTTTGACTTGATGGTCTGACGTGATGGCTTGACGTGATGGTCTGACGTGATGGTCTGACGTGATGGTCTGACGTGATGGTCTGACGTGATGGTCTGACTTGATGGTCTGATTTGATGATCTGACGTGATGGTCTGACGTGATGGTCTGACGTGATGATTTGACGTGATGATCTGACGTGATGGTCTGACGTGATGATTTGACGTGATGGTCTGACGTGATGGTCTGACTTGATGGTCTGACGTGATGATTTGACGTGATGGTCTGACGTGATGGTCTGACGTGATGGTCTGACTTGATGGTCTGACTTGATGGTCTGACGTGATGGTCTGACGTGATGATTTGACGTGATGGTCTGACGTGATGGTCTGACTTGATGGTCTGACGTGATTACCAGTGTTGTGTTTCAGGAACACACGTGATGGAGGGATCAGGGAGAATGCTGGTGACTGCAGTCGGGATCAACTCCCAAACCGGAATAATCTTCACCCTGCTCGGAGCCGGAGAGGTCGAGGAGGAAAAGAGAGAGACTAAAAAAGGTAGGAATGTCTTCGGTTTTCTGGAGCAGGTGCAGTTCCATTAGCTGGAAGATGAAAGTTGGAGGTTTACGTCGTTCTGTCTGAGGAGACACCGTGATGCAGCTCGTGATTATTTTGCTCTAATAGCATGTAATAGCAAGTCATTTATTCCTCTTACACCACAGCGACTCACCAACAATGACCATTCCTGTAGAACATGTGACTTCCTGTTGTCACTTGCGCTGTAGCAGTCGAACACTCGCTCCCTCAGAAGCCTTTCTTTATTCTCCCTCTTCAAGTTAATCAGAGAAACAAAACAAAATGCGGCTTGTCATGTTACTGAGGAAAAGTTCCAGCTGTTGCTATGGAAACGATAAGGTATCAGAGCGAGTGCATTAACAGTAACCTGTACTGCTGATAGAGAGAATTCATCAACACCTTCTGACCAATCAGAGAGCAGGACTGAGCAGTGCTGTGGGGTAACAGTGACATGAATAAACACAACATTCAGTTTCTTTAGTAAACATCAGGTTTGTGCAGCAGCTGTGAGGAGAAGGAACGTAACAACACACACACACACACACACACACACACGCACACACATAAACACACACTCACATAAACACACACACACACACATAACCACACACACACACACACACTCACATAAACACACACACACATAAACACACATACACACACACAGAAACACATACACACAAACACACACGTAAACACACACACACACACACATAAACACACACACAAACACACACACACATAAACACACACACACTCACACACACATAACACACACACACAAACACACATACACACACATAAACACACACACACACACATAAACACACACACACACACATGTAAACACACATACACTCACACACACATACACTCACACACACACACACACATAAACACACACACACTCACACACACACACATAAACACACACACACACAAACACACATTAACACACATACACACACGAGAACACACATAAACACACATACACACATAAACACACACACACAAACACACACACACATAAACACACACATACACACACCAGAACACACAAACACACACACCAGAACACACAAACACACACACATAAACACACCTGAACACACACACACATAAACACACACACACACAAACACACATTAACACACATACACACGAGAACACACATAAACACACATACACACACATAAACACACACACACAAACACACACACACATAAACACACACATACACACACCAGAACACACAAACACACACACCAGAACACACAAACACACAAACACACACACATAAACACACCTGAACACACACACACATAAAAACACACACATAAACACACACACACCTGAACACACTCCTGAACACACACAAACATACACACGCACACACACCAGAACACACATAAATACACACGCACACACATAAACACACACACACACACACATGAACACACACACACAAAGACACACACATAAACACACACACACATACACACACACACAAACACACCTGAACACACACACACACACACACACACACACACACACACACACATAAACACATCCACACCTGAACACACACATAAACACACCTGAACACACACACACCTGAAAACAGACACCTGAACACACACACCTGAACACATACACACATCTGAACAAACATAATTAAACAAACAGACACACACCTGAATACACACACCTGAACACATACACACATCTGAACAAACATACCTGAACACACACACCCCATAAACACACAACTGAACACACACACACATCTGAACAAACATACCTGAACACACACAGACACACACACCTGAACACACACACACACACACACACACATCTGAACAAATATTTATGAACACACACCTGAACACACACAGACACACACAGACCATTAACACACAACTGAACACACACCGGACCACCACCCCTGATAAACACAACTGAACACACACACCCCATGGCTCCATGTCCATCAGGACTGTTTCTGCTGATCATCACGGAGAGGAAACGCAGGACGAGGGACGATGACTCATCCTTTCAGTTTATTTATCATTTCTATTTAACGTTTCTGTCTTCTCATTCTTTGTTTCACATGGCACCTCATCCTTGTTTGCTAACTGCAGCAGAGGTCAGTAGTAGCTCATCCATCCGGTTTTCTGGCATTTCTACCAAAACGTGCAGCATTGTTAATGGTAGGTGAGAGACGTGTCAGTAAACTGTGTGTGTTCATCAGTTATCAAAAAACAGCGTGTTAATCGTGCGTCACACAACAGTGTTATTGCGTCAAAGCAGATAGCGTTAGCTGCTAAATTCACTGGTTACACAGTAGACACAAGTCCATGATTAGCATGACATTTTAATGCTAATTAACACTTTTTACCAGAGCTGATTGTGGTGTCGCACTAGTTAAGGGCTCATATCAAATCTTTTTTACAATTTAATTTCTTTTTAAGGTTTAAATGCTCAAATTATTTTTATTACAGAAGTTAACACAGTGTTTTACAATAAACTCTGCTTCAGGGTTTTATCTCTGTAGGCGTTATTGTGAAGTGGTGGGAGTTGTTTGTCCAACAGTTGGCCACACCCATGTCTAACCCTGCCCCTTGACCCCGCCCTTAGTCATTCTTCTTATTATTATTCAAATTTATAATATATTCATAAAATAAACTCGTCTCAGAAGAAAACCAAAAGCCAGGGTTCAGCCTACAGAAATGTTACGGTCATCTGATCGACTAATAATCACGCGCTAATTGTGCGGCCGCACGGCAACACACAACACGCTCGTGTCATGAGGGCTTTAAAGGCATTCTAATGATTTACTTTTAATGAATTTCTTCAGTTGATAATTAACATCCAAGCTCAAACTTTAAACAGAGCTCATCAGTCAGTATGAACAAATCACTGAGGAAAAAAAGAATGGAATCATTTACTTTTCTTCTCTCCCTCCATCTTCATTTAATTTCCTGTCAAACTTCCTGTGACTTGTGGAATATTGGACATGTACCAGGACTGAGGGACGTGACTGACGGTGAGGGACACGTCCGCTGGTTTTTGATAACTGATGCAATAAAAAAGTTCTTGGTTAAGTTCTCTTAGTTTGGAAGCGACTCGGTGACGTATTCGTTCAGTTTCAGCGTTTTTTATTCCTGCAGGAAAACAAGACGGCGCTCTGGAGAACAATCAGAACAAAGGTGAGAGAACAAACACACACCGACACGCACGCATCATTATCATCATAAAGCAGCTGAGCTTCTGAACAGAGGAACCTTCATTTGATGTTCATGTGATGAACAGGTTTTTTTTCCCTCCATTAGCCATTTGTTTGTTTTAGTGTTAATGTGTAGATCATGTGATGCTCAACTAATTTATAGTTTTGAATAATCATTCATTATTTTCTATTATTATGTTCTAGTTATTTTATATTTTTAGATTTTCTGAAATTGAGATTAAGATTACAACTTGATTGTTTTAAACTTTTATTAAAAATCAATATTTACATTAATCGTAATTAACTAACCACTCAGTCTAATATTTGTTATTTTTGATTTTCTTTCTTATTTTCTTTAAAAGCTTTCTGTTTTTTTTAAATAATAATTTTGTTTAAAAAAAATGTCTTTCTACTTTTATGACATAAATTTCCAATTTCTTGAATTTCTAATTTTCCAGATTTCAGTTTTAACTTTTCCATTTGATCCCTTTTCAGTCATCGAGCTCTCTGATTCCAAACATCTCTGAATTTACTGATTATCAATTTTTTTCTCTTAGTAATGTAAGAAAAAATGAAATAATGTTTTTAAATACAAATTTTATTTTTTATTACGTTACTATTTTTGTCATTTAAAAGTTTTCAGACTTTTCAGAATTCTTGGAATTTCAGGTTTTTATATGAAATGTTATCTAAACTTTGACTTTCTGATTTTACGCATTAACAGGGATTAAACAGGACGATGCGGTTGCCATGGAGATGCAGCCACTGAAGAGTGCGGAGGGTGGAGACATGGAGGAAAAAGACAAAAAGAAATCAAATGTCAACAAAAAGGAGAAATCTGTGCTTCAGGGAAAGCTCACCAAGCTGGCAGTGCAGATCGGGAAAGCAGGTGAGGAACGTGTAGAGGAACTTCAGTCAGCACAGTGAGAGCTCAGACATGCTGACACTTCCTCATGTTCTGTGGTGTGCAGGTTTAGTGATGTCGGCCATCACTGTGATTATCCTGATGCTGTACTTCGTGATAAAGACCTTCATCATTCAGGGTCGCTCCTGGCTCCCCGACTGCACCCCCATATACGTCCAGTACTTCGTCAAGTTCTTCATCATCGGGGTGACGGTGCTGGTCGTGGCCGTTCCTGAAGGTCTGCCGCTTGCCGTCACCATCTCACTGGCGTATTCTGTAAAGGTGAGGCAGCATTTAGCCTCACACTATTCAGCAATGGTTTAGTTCTTGTGTTACACAGAGTCACAATTTCCTCGAAAGATTCCTCTTTTCTTCTCTCATAGTTTTGACTTCTTACCTGCAGTCAGTTCCCTTTTGCTGTTATTTTTTAATCATATCCTGTCTTATTCGATCTCTTGTTCAATTTCTTGCCTTAAATAGAGATGTTTCTAATTAAAATAAAGCTTAGAAATAACTAGAAAGATCGTTGGTGCCTCTGGTGAGTGTACAGTATGTAGCTAGTAAAGTTAGCTTGGCTAATCTTCCATAAACGCTAGTACGTATAAAAACATTTCACACTGATTAGTGCATTTTTAAATTGATTTTTAATTCCTTAGCTTGTGAAGCAATATATACTTTTATAATTCTCATCAAAGTGAAAAAAATCCAGGACAGGCCACACCCACATAAAAAAACGCATGCTAGCAAGAGGCAAGCTACAAATGACAAGAGAATGTAGATTCTGTTCCATAAACTAGGAGGAAACGAGGAAAACACAAGCTAGTTAGGTGACATTAGGTAAGTTCACTCATGTGCCATTAATTTTAGAAAACAAATAATGGTGTACTGGAGCACTGAGCACAATGATATTGATGTTGTGATGTAATAACATGATGACACTGTTTAGTATGGCAGTTTAATTTAAGCATTTAACTGATGAAGTAGCACGGTGGCTTAGTGGTTAGCACGTTCGCCTCACACCTCCAGGGTTGGGGTTCGATTCCCGCCTCCACCTTGTGTGTGTGGAGTTTGCATGTTCTCCCCGTGTCTCGGGGGTTTCCTCCGGGTACTCCGGTTTCCTCCCCCGGTCCAAAGACATGCATGGTAGGTTGATTGGCATCTCTGGAAAATTGTCCGTAGTGTGTGATTGTGTGAGTGAATGAGAGTGTGTGTGTGTGTGTGTGTGTGCCCTGCGATGGGTTGGCACTCCGTCCAGGGTGTATCCTGCCTTGATGCCCGATGACGCCTGAGATAGGCACAGGCTCCCCGTGACCCGAGGTAGTTCGGATAAGCGGTAGAAAATGAGTGAGTGAATGAACTGATGAAGTAGTGTTTAACTTAGAAAGCCTCAGGATGAGTTTGTGAGTACAGGTCTGGTGTTGTGTGTATCATTGCCCCTGACAATATTAGCCAATAGGAACACAGCATACTAGACCTGTGTAGTGTAAAGGAGCTCACGATGCAGTGAATTACAGTTGTTGTAAAAACCTTCCAGAAAATGATGAAGGACAATAATCTGGTGCGGCATCTGGACGCGTGCGAGACGATGGGGAACGCCACGGCGATCTGCTCGGACAAAACCGGAACGCTGACCACCAATCGCATGACGGCTGTGCAGATCTACGTGGGAGATCAACACTTCACGGAAATCCCGGAACCACAGCACATTAACACACACACACTGGAGCTGCTCACCAGTGCCATCTCCATCAACAGCGCCTACACCTCCAAGATCACGGTGAGCAGCTCTTCAGGATCCTGCCTGTGGAACTCCAGCTCATGTTGTGTTTCCATTTTTTACTGTTATTATTTACAGAAACACACACTGCTTTAACACAGTACTAACACAGGTTAGCGTTAGACTAGCACGAAGAAATGGGCGTGAGTTTACTGTAAATTTAGCATGAGGTCTTTTTGAGGTTTGCACAAGATAAGAGAATATTAGCATGATGGAGGGACGTTACTGTAAAGTTAGCATGAGGTTGGTTAGAGGATTACACAGAATTAGCATGAGATTGGTATGAGGTTGGTTCAGTGTTAGCATGAGGATGGTATAATGTGTCTCTCTCTCTCTCTCTCTCTCTCTCTCTCTCTCTCTCTCTCTCTATAGGCAGCAGAGAAGGAGGGGGGTTTACCTAAGCAGATAGGGAATAAGACAGAATGTGCACTGCTGGGTCTGGTGCTGGATCTGAAGCGTGATTATGAGTCGATACGAGAGCAGGTTCCAGAGGAGAACCTCTATAAGGTCTACACCTTCAACTCCGTTCGCAAGTCCATGAGCACCGTCATCCAGCTCCCTGACGGACACTTCCGCATCTACAGCAAGGGAGCGTCCGAGATCCTGCTCAAAAAGTGAGTGTGTGTGTATGTATGTATGTGTATGTATGTGTGTGGGTGTATGTGTGTGTGTGTGTATGGGTGTGTATGGGTGTGTATGGGTGTGTATGTGTGTGTGTGTGTATGTGTGTGTGTGTGTGTGTGTGTGTGTGTGTGTGTGTGTGTGTGTGTGTGTCTGTGTGTGTGTATGTCTGTGTGTGTGTATGTCTGTGTGTGTGTATGTCTGTGTGTGTGTATGTCTGTGTGTGTGTGTATGTGTGTGTATGTGTGTGTATGTATGTGTGTGTATGTGTATGTGTGTATGTGTGTGTATGTGTATGTGTGTGTGTATGTGTGTGTATGTGTGTGTGTATGTGTGTATCCCCACAGAATTTCTGACTCTTTTACTCCCAAGTAAAGAAAGGATCTCACTCTCCTAGTCTAAACTAACACTAACTCTGACTGAAACTGAACTAAAACTAAACCTGTACTAATTTAATCCTAACTAACTGTGAACGCTGATCGTTATCCCTGATTGAGTTACTAACCCAAACTGTTTATTTTTTATCCTAAATTAACTGAACTGAACTGTAGTTAATCCTGACTCATATTTTCCCCTTAAAACTAAACCTGTACTAAATTTAATCCTAACTAAAGGATCCTGTTCTAGCACTAACCCTAAATAAAGTCCCTTTTATCCTTAAGCCTGCTTAAATGAACTCAGACTTATTTACTTCTGTCTAATCTAGGTCTAATTTATTCCTAACCCTGATTGGACTCAGACATAATGGAATCAGGACTCTCTGTCTCTCTTTCTGTGTAGATGTTCTTCCATTTTGTCCCAGAGCGGTCCGGTTCGTCCATTCGGACCTCGAGATCGGGATGAAATGGTGAAGAAGGTGATTGAGCCGATGGCGTGTGACGGCCTCCGCACCATCTGTGTAGCGTATCGTGACGTTCCTAACGATCCGCCACCGGAATGGGACAACGAGGCCGAGATCATCAACAACCTCATCTGCATCGCTGTGGTGGGAATCGAGGATCCGGTTCGGCCGGAGGTGAGTTTTAGTTAAAGATTGTTCCGGAAAAGCCACCTGTGACATCCGACTTAAAATCCCCAGTTTAAATTTAGCCAGCTTCATTCTGATTGGATGGTTTACTACAAGGCCTGTCTCTAACTGTCCAATCAGGTTCCAGAAGCTATCAGGAAGTGTCAGAGGGCGGGAATCACAGTAAGAATGGTTACGGGAGATAACATCAACACAGCGCGTGCCATCGCCGCTAAATGCGGCATCCTTAACATCGGAGACGACTTCCTGTGCATGGAGGGGAAAGACTTTAACCGGCGAATCAGGAACGAGAAAGGAGAGGTACGGTCAGCTTTTAGTCAATCAGATGGCGTCCTCTGACATTTTGGAGCTTACAAATCACAACAGTAAGAATAAGATGAAGCGATGGCTGAAAGGCATTGTGGGTCACATGTTAATTAGAAACATGAATATGCAAATAGTTTTAATTTTTATGACTTTTGATGTCATTTGTCAACAAGGAAGCTGATTTCACACCTTTTATAACTCATACATATCCTGTAATTATACACTGCAAACCCATTTAAATGACTAAAGTTTCTAAACTAAAAAATGTCAAGTTTATAATCCTGAAATTTATCCATTAAAATGAATTAATCATGAATAAACTCATTAATGCTAATGATCTTTTCTTTCCAGGTGGAGCAGGAGCGCATCGATAAGATCTGGCCCAAACTCAGGGTCCTGGCTCGCTCATCTCCAACAGACAAACATACACTCGTCAAAGGTACGCGCACACACACACATACACACACACACTACAGTCTTAATGTAGTCTTATTGCAGTCTTAAAGCTGCATCGTTAGAGACGCTATTATCTAGAAATATCCGTGTCAAATGTCAAATAAAAAGTCTAATCTAACACAGTAATGTACAATAGGTACCTGACGTTAAGTTCCTATTTCAACACATATACATCATATACATTTAAGCCACACCCATAAAACACCATGACAAGCAAAGCTGAAATTGAAACGAATTGTGACTCAGCGAAATCAGCGAGAACACACACACACACACACACTCAAGTGTTTTTGTGAACTGACTGGATTTTTATTAACAGGTATATTGTGCAGAATTTTAGAGATTAAACGTTATTTAGTGTGTGTGTGTGTGTGTGTGTGTGTGTGTGTGTGTGTGTATAGGTATCATAGACAGCACGATAGGAGAACAGAGGCAGGTTGTGGCGGTGACTGGTGACGGTACGAATGATGGTCCTGCACTGAAGAAAGCTGACGTTGGCTTTGCGATGGTGAACTTTAATTTCATATTTATATGATAATCATGAAATAAACAGACACAGAAACACAGATCTGTCATAAAGCCCATTTTCTGGTTTATATAGCTTTCATTCAGTAAAGCTGCACATGTCGTAGAGGTGTGTGTGTGTGTGTGTGTGTGTGTGTGTTTAGGGTATCGCAGGGACAGACGTGGCGAAGGAGGCATCTGACATCATTTTAACGGATGATAACTTCAGCAGCATCGTGAAGGCGGTGATGTGGGGCAGAAATGTTTACGACAGCATCTCCAAATTTCTGCAGTTTCAGCTGACGGTCAATGTGGTGGCTGTTATAGTGGCTTTCACTGGAGCCTGTATTACACAAGTATACACACACACACACACACACACACACACACACGTACGTCTCACAGTCACTAGAGATTTACTCCATTCCAAGAACATTCTGCAGGATGATCCAGTTTATGAATAAAAATGTATTACCCACGGATAATACCTGTTACTATAGCAACAACAACAAAAATTTGAAATTATCCAATAACATTTTTCCAATAACTGAAGTGTTTTATTCCTCTGGTACAACAGCAAACTGACAATGATTACACTTTTGTGCTTTTTGTGCAATGTTGTGTTCAGTGTCATTTTCAGATCGGCTCAGTTCCTGTCAGGGATGCGGGGATAAAAACAGACCCAAATGCAGGATAGGTTTAATAATTAAAGTACACACAACAGGGACAAAGACACGACACCAGACACAACAAACGACGACAAGGATTCCACACTGCCATAGGCAACGCAGCACGGCTAAATAGACATGACAATTAACACATGAGGAACAGGTGTGCAGAGGCGGGGAGGAAGAGACAAGGGCGGGGCAGAGACAAGGGCGGGGCAGACACGTGAACATAGAACATAAACAAAAGCACGTGGCCAATGTCCGGGCTGGATCCTGACAGTTCCTGTTGTCACTTCCTCTATATCAGCTATAACTCTACATCCTTCATCAGCCTCTTTATACATCACTTAAAGTCAGTAAGAGAAAAAAATAAAACTTGTGTTACTGAGAAGTTTAAACTCCTCTGTCCCGAAGAAGCGTTGACACTGGAGACTCACACACAACACTCACACAACACACACATTTATCGTCACTGAAAACTGTATCAACTTAGTAATCATTTCATTGTGTGTATTGCGTGTGCAGGACTCTCCTCTGAAGGCCGTGCAGATGTTGTGGGTGAACCTGATTATGGACACGTTTGCATCTTTAGCTCTGGCCACCGAACCTCCTACTGAGTCCCTCTTGTTGCGCAAACCTTATGGCCGGAACAAGCCTCTCATCTCCAGGACCATGATGAAGAACATCCTCGGACATGCGGTGTATCAGCTCATCATCATCTTTACGCTGCTATTTGTCGGTGTGTGTTTGAGTTAAAAAGAAATTCTGAATGAATCATCTTTATGCCTCTGCTGTAATAATCATCTTTCCTTCTCCTCAGGTGAGAAGATGTTTGATATCGATAATGGCCGTGATGCTCCTCTCCATGCTCCTCCGTCTGAGCATTACACCATCATCTTTAACACTTTCGTCCTCATGCAGCTCTTTAACGAGATCAATGCACGGAAAATCCACGGCGAGAGGAACGTCTTTGACGGCATCTTTGCTAATCCCATCTTCTGCTCCATCGTCCTTGGCACCTTTGCTATACAGGTTACATTTCAAGAACATTTAATGGACTACATTCTGGCCAGTTCTTTTAATTGTATAGGAATACAACTGTAACCAGGACCATATCTCTGTAAGAGAAATCTGTTTCTCTGTTTAGTAATGATAAAGAAAACAGAGCTGAAGACATAAAATCTCATGTTTGGAACATTTTTTGCATAGGTCCAGTTCCTGAGTGTGTGTTTGTGTGTGGTTTAGATTGTGATTGTGCAGTTTGGAGGGAAGCCGTTTAGCTGTTCACCCCTGAATGTGGAGCAGTGGCTCTGGTGTCTGTTTGTAGGAGTGGGAGAACTGATCTGGGGTCAGGTAATACTCCTTTGCATAAACATAATTCACCTTATTTGCATAACTATGATAAAATAAATCATTTTTTGTTCCTTGCTGTTTACTGCTGTTCTGACTGTAATATCAGGTGTGTATATGGAAAAGGTGGATTTGGGAATTCTAACCATGATCATTTTATTAAGATAGAGGTACTTGTGTTTTTGCCAAAGGAAGCAAGCAGGCAAGTGGCAGAACAACAAGAAAGGGGGCAGACCTGCAGGGCAAGGGAGCAGACAAGCAGGGCAAGGGGCAGACCAGCAGGGCAATCGAGCAGACCGGTAGAGCAAGGAGGCAGACCAGCAGGGCAAGGTTCAGACCAGAATGGCAAAATGGCAGACCTGCTGGGGAAGGAGGCAGACCTGCAGGGAAAGGGGCAGACCAGCAGGGCAAGGGAGCAGACCAGTAGGGAAAGGGGGCAGACCAGCAGGGCAAGTGGGCAGACCAGCAGGGCAAGGAGGCAGACCAGTATGGCAAGGGAGCAGACCAGCAGAGCAAGGAGGCAGACCAGCAGGGCAAGGTGCAGACCAGCATGGCAAAAAGGCAGACCAGCATGGCAAAAAGGCAGACCTGCAGGGGAAGGAGGCAGACCAGCAGGGCAAGGGAGCAGACCAGTAGGGAAAGGGGGCAGACCAGCAGGGCAAGTGGAAAGAACAGCTGGGCAAGGAGGCAGACCAGCACAGCAAGTGGGCAGAACAGCAGGGCAAGGGGCAGACCAGCAGGGCAAGGTCCAGACCAGCATGGCAAAAAGGCAGACCTGCAGGGGAAGGAGGCAGACCTGCAGGGAAAGGGGCAGACCAGCAGGGCAAGGAAGCAGACCAGTAGGGAAAGGGAGCAGACCAGCAGGGCAAGGGGACAGACCTGCAGGGCATGGGGGCAGACCTGTAAACTTTTGCATAAGTCTGTAAACAAAGTATAGACTTATACAAAACTTCTCAACAAAAAAATATACTAGAACAAAAGCTGAAGAAACCATTAGGTCAGGAGATGCAGCAGAATCTGGGACTACCGGCACAATTGTACATACTGATAATAGGACAGACACTGAGCCATAAGGTGGGACATATTCTGGGACTGGAGCTGGGATAAAGGTTGTGACAGCTGCTGAAACAAAAGGTTGAAAAAGAGGTAGGTCAATAGCCTTCATCCTTTGAAAAGAGCTAAAGTAAAAGCTGGAGCAGAAGCTGTGTAAGGGACTAGGACAGGAGCTGATATCTGGGACAACAACCAGAATAGGAGCTGGGCCAGAAGCCTAGTCAGGAGCTGGGGCAGAAACTGGAACAAAAGCTAGGACAGGTGAACAAATGCCTAGGCAGAACCTCAGGCAACATCTGGAATAAAAGCTGAATCAGAAGTTGGGTAAGGAACTGAGGACAGCAAGTACAAGAGGAGCATGTGGCAGGAGATTTAGGATTTATAGTAGGATTTAGACAGCCGCTGAGACTGGGGCAGAAACTGGTTCATATGCTAAGTCTGGAGTTAGGTCAACCTTTCCAGAACCTTAGGCAAGAGCTAGAATAAAGTCTAGATCAGAAATTGGGTAAAGAACTAAGGACAACAACCAAGAGAGGAGCTAATTCAGGAGATTGTGGCAGGAGGTGGGGCAGGAGCTGGGGATTGTCTGTGGCAGGAACTGTTATAGCAGTTGGGGCAGGAATTGGGAAGGACCTGGGCAGCAGATGGTACTTCAGCTGGGGCAGATGTTTACAAAAAAGTTGGGGCAACACTTAAAGCAAGAGCAGAAATTAGGGCAGGCCCTAAGAGGTCCTGGGCAATAGGAACGTTTGAAGTGAGGCAAGAACTTAAACAGAAGCTGGGGTAGGAACTTCAGCAACAGCTAGTATCTAAGGAATGAGGTGGGGCAGAACCATTAGCAACAGGTTAGACATAAACTGGGGTGGGAGAAACAGACACTGGCTCACAAAGCAGAAATGGCCGAAAGGAATTCGAGATCAAAGCAGGCTGACTTTAAGATCTTGATTGTTTGTTGACGTCAACAGGTGATTGCATCCGTGCCAACAAATCAGCTGAAGTTTCTGAAGGAGGCAGGGCTTGGTCCAGCGGCTGATGATATCACTGATGAAGATTTGGCAGAGGATGAGGAAGAGATCGATCATGCAGAGCGAGAACTGAGACGAGGACAAATACTCTGGTTCCGAGGTCTAAACCGCATTCAGACGCAGGTAATGAGTCAGTGTCAGTGTGGGATTAACATTGAATTGTTGTTCTACCTGTCTGTTTCTCACTGTGTGTGTGTGTGTGTGTGTGTGTGTGTGTGTGTGTGTGTGTCTTTCCTGCAGATGGAGGTAGTCAGCACGTTTAAGCGCAGTGGCTCATTTCAGGGTGCCGTCCGACGCCGGTCCTCCATCCTCAGCCAGCTACATGACGTAACCAACACACACACACACGTAGGTCTGTCAGCGGGGAGTGAACTCCAGCCCTCCGCTAACGGCCAGGACACACACACACACTCGTGAACAGTGACTCCCACACATGTGCACACACACTAGAGAAGTGACTCAACACTGCTGCCTATAAGTGTGTGTGAGAGAGAAGTTAATGTTTCACTTGTACTGATTGTGTGTCACTACATCTGTATCCATGCGTCTGCATCCACTCAGGATCAAACTTTCTTTTCTTTCTTTACATCTCTCTCTCTCTCTCTCTCTCTCTCTCTCTCACTCACACACACACACACACACACGCTCACTCTCACGCTCACTCTTGTTGTCTCTGCCATTATTTATTTCTGTTTTTCTTTCATTCACTGTGTTGTAAAAGAGATAAGAAATGTTTTAAGTTTCATTTTTTTAATGTTTTAATTGTTTAAACACTGGAATATCTGAGAAGAAAGTGACGGCTGTAAACAGACGAGTGTAAACCCCTAGCCTTGCACCTTTTCTTTATTTCTGTGGGAATAAACACATGGTTCTCTGCTAATGCATGCTCATTTCCCACTTCTTCTTTTTTTTTTTCTTCTTCTTCTTCTTCTTCTCTTTTTACTATCTTGTCTTTATTTCTTAAGAAGTGAAGTTCATGTGCTGTGAAATATTCAGTCTGTATTTTTTTCCATCTCTTTTTCAGTGCCTTATTATAGCTTTAAGTCTTAAACCGCTTTCTGTTTCGTCCGTCATGGGCCTTACACTCTGATTATTTACACCCGTCAGTGACGAGAAAATAATTTAAGTGTAAAAACTGCATGTGTTGTACAAATTTGCATAACTTTAATATTTGTCAGTTAAAAAGGCTCGAAGGAAAAAGCAATTAGTGTCAAATTGAGGGACTCTGTGTTGTGTTTATGTTGTAAACTCTCTTTTCAGGCCTGATGCTCCAAGTCAAGAGAAGCATAACTATGAATGTTAAACCAATAAACTCGATGTTCATCCGTCTTCTTATAAAAGTGTAAAAGTCTGATCTGTATCACAGTTCCATTTGTCAACAATGTGCATGAACGTATTTGAGTGAATTTGTGTATTTGTGTGTTTCATGTGTATCATCTGTCTCTGATGTGGACCAAATTTTTTGTTGCTGTGTGTGTGTGTGTGTGTGTGTGTTTGGATTTGAATCCAAACGTTTGTTTTAAATGTAAGTGTGAACTGAAATGGTGTGGATGTTTCTTGTGTATTGTAAAACTGCCACTATTTTTTTCTGCCACTATGTGCCTTACACACACTGAGCTAAAGGCAGCAGATGTCAAACAATTCCTTAAAAATACTTTGCTAAATTATTTTATTATCTAAAACATTTTTTGAATTATATAAAAGTCATTTTTTTGAGTGAAATTCATTAAATATTAAACATCTTTATTGTGGTGTGATAAATGCTCGAGGTGACACTTTGAGTTTTATTTTTATTTTTCTCATGTTTTTTTTTATCTCCTGTCCTGATTGGTCGCTCTCCATAGATCCGAGTGGTGAGAACATTCCACAGCTCTCTGTACGACGGAATGGAAAAATCGGACCTTCCTGATGCGGCGAATGAATTCCAGACCCCTCCGGAGTTTATCATCTCTGATGCTGGATGCAGGATTCCGCTGATCGACGAGACAGACGTGGACGACCAATCAGAATGCTCCAATTACAACCATGTGACTCAACACCAGCGTAAGAGTCCCTCACGTTACCCTCACCGTCAACATAGTCTCCCTGTTAAGCTCAACTGCAACAACAACACGTCCGAGAGAAGAGTGTGCGTGTGACTGGGGGGTCAAAGGTCATTCATCGCACCTGGCCTGCAGGTTCACAAGAAGGGGATTTTATAGTTAGAGATTTTATATAAAGTATTAAAACAAATTCTGATCATTTTCAAGCCTGTAAATTATTTTCTTTGCTTAGCAAAGATTCAAGTTATGCACTCAACATGTCGACTTTCTGCTCTACCTGATTTTAAAAGCCAATAAACTTCACCATATATATATTTAAATGAATAATGTGGCTATTCTGATCATATTTAAGGTTAATCCCAATATGATTATATGTAAATTAGATGCTTATATATGCTTTATATACTCGTGTGTGTGTGTTACTTGTCAGTATTGCTGTCTTTGTTTATTCGTCCTTATAGTCTTGTATTTCTGATTTTTGAGTCTTTTGTGCTTGTCGTGTGAATAAAACAATAAAGAAATTGTGTAATTAAAATCAAATCAGCTGCACATGAAGCTTTCTCTTTCCTTTAGATTGAGAGAGCGTGAAGGAGTGTGTGTGTGTGTGTGTGTGAGAGAGAGAGAGAGTGAAGGAGTGTGTGTGTGTGAGAGAGAGAGAGAGAGAGAGAACGTGGTTTAGAGGAATGTTGGAGATGTTTCACGTTCTGAGAAAAACTCTGACGTGGATTTGTGTGTGTTTGCTATGTGGTTTTATAGGAAGTATTTATTTTTTAATTATTATTATTTGTGTTTCATGAAGCACACACACTTTGTCTCATCATTATTGCTGTGTTCATTGTGTGTTTAGTCAGAACTCAAATATATTTTACAGAATGAAATATGTGATGTGTTCATTATTCCTCAAAAAAGAAAATGAGAAGATAATTTTTTTTTATTATTTTATGGCCAAAAAACTCTTGGCCGTATTTAACCGAAATAATACAAAGTTAAAGTAGACAACACCGTTTATTACTATTTATCAGTTTTCAGATAGTTTGTACATTATAAATTGTCAAAAAAACATAAAGTTACTAAAGTTTCAAGGATTTTAAACAGTTTATTTGTTTAAACGCCATTAGAGTAGGATTGTTCCTGTAGAGTTCCTCCCTCCGGCCCAGTGATGGCGCTAATGACACCATCACTGGTTGATCATCAGCAGGAACATGTGAAGGAGAAGCATCAGCAACAGCTGATCTCCATGAGCTGCCTGATCTGTGTCACCTTTAGAAATGTTCACAATCACATCTCTGTTAATCTAATAATGAAAGCTGGAGAAAGCATGAGGCGCTTTATAAGGAGATCTGCATTCACACCTGGACCTTCTAACCCACAGGTAAAGCTAGATTCAAAATGCTAATGCATTCATGTGTGTGCTTTATTATTATTATTATTATTATTATTATTATCATCATCAGAAAGCTTATATATTAAGGTATACATGGCTTCTGGGCTGGAATAGGTGTGTTTCAGGACCAGGATCCTGCAGGACATTGAAAACAACCTTGCAAGACCTAGGGTTAGGTGAAGGGTTAGTTGTAAGATTAGGGTTAGGGATTTGGGTTAGGTTTAGGTGTAGGGTTAGGGATAGGTTTAGGTGTCGACTTTAGGTGTAGGGTTAGGGTTAGGATTAGAGTTGGGGTTAGGGTAAGGTTTAGGTGTAGGGTTAGGTGTAGGGTTAGGTTAGGGGAATGACCGAGGCCCGGGTCCAGGCCCAAGGGGATAGGGAATAGAAGGTGGAATTACGGTTAGGGTTAGGGTTAGGGTTATGGATTAGGGTTAGGGTTATGGATTAGGGTTAGGGTTTAGGGTTGGGGTAGGGTTATGGTTAGGGTTGGGGGTAGGGTTAGGGTTAGGGCTAGGTGTAGGGATTTTGAGTCCGACCTGGATCAACCCGGAGCCTGCGTTGTGCACTGGCCTACCTCCAGCCATCCACAACAGCCAACATCATTGTTTGTTACAGTGGGATATCAATTATTTATGTCATCCTCAATTGTTCGTTAAGCCCCCATGGGTGCATAGAGCTCAGTTTGTTGATCCACGCTCTCTCTACTTTTTTCCTCATTGTGTGTGTCCACAACCTGTTATGTTGGAGTCCCATGACCTTCAGGGAGGCGATGCCATGTCAAATAAAGTGCTGGACAATCAGGGTATGTGATTCTTTTTTGTGTTTAATATTGTACCTGTGTTGTGCCATTCTGGTTGATAATGTGTTTCTAGTCTCCCCCACATAATGTATATTACACTTTGTGCAGTAGATCAGATACACACAATTACAGATGTCCTGTTTTAAGGTAGGCTGTATGGTGTGAATTGCTTTTGTTTGTGGGTGTTATCCAGCGTTTAGGCCGGAATTCCCTGAATGGGACCGGTTTCTTCCCACTCCTCCGCAAGGTAGGCAACCTGCTGCGGACTAGCATGTCTTTCAGGTTTTTGTTCTTTCTGTATGCTGAGATGATCTTATGATCGTCAAGTACTTGGGCAGCCATCAAAAACATATTGAAATTGTTCTTGATCATCCTGTTTAATATCACGCTCCCTCTTGAGAATGTTGTGATCAAACGGATAATCTTCTTATTATCCTCCTCTTTTTTATCCAGGTACTTTCTCAGGCATTTCCTTAGGAAGGATCGGGAGTACCCCCGTCTTCGGAGGGCCTGGAAAAGGATGGTTTTGGCCTCTCGAAACCCATCAGGTTGCGTACAAATGCTATGGAACCTCTGGAGTTGGGATTTAATGATGCCCCTAAAGGTATGTTTAGGGTGATAGCTGGTTTTGTACAGTAGCGCACGTGTATCCGTGTCTTTGAAATAGACTTTGATGTCCAGTTTGTGTGTTTTAAGGAAATCTTTAAATCTTAAAATCTTGTAGGTTACCGTATCCAGGAAACTTACCTCTGTTTTATGTAAGGTGTATTTAATTCTTATGGACCGATGAAAATGATTGAGGTGATTGGCAAATTGTTTAAACTGATCCTCCGTCCCAGACCAGACGCCCCAGATGTCATCAAGAAATCTATAATAATGGAGGGGTTTAATGTGCCAAGCATCCAATGCCGCCTCCTCCCATCGTGCCATGAAGATGTTGGCATATGAGGGGGCAAACCTCTTTCCCATAGCTGTGCCCTTTACCTGAAGATAATAATTGGAGTTGAATTCAAAATCATTTTTGGTGAGATTAATTTCTAATAACTTTAATAAAGCTTCCTTCTGCCTTTTCTTATCCGGGTACCTGATGAACCATTCCCTGACTGCCTCCAGTCCCGCTGGTGTCTCTATGTTAGTATAGAGGCTATCTATGTCCACGGTGAACAGGAGGCAGTTGGTTGGGACTGTTGTTTTTTATTTTTTCAATAAAATCATAAGTATCCTTGATGTAGCTGGGGTGTCTGGTACTAATCGGATTTAGAAAATGTTCGACGTATTCCGCTGTGGCATACGTCTCGCTACCGCAGTCTGAGACAATAGGGCGGCCTGGTGGCATCTCCATCGGTACACTCCATGATTGTTGTTCTGTATTTTAGGGAGGGGATAAAAGCATCTCGAGTGTGGATTGTCGGACCCCATCAGGTAAGTTTCTTGTTTTTTATTTATGTACCCATCGTCCCTTAATTGCTTTAGGATATTTTTTACCTCTGGAATTGTTTTCAGGAAAATCGGTTCAACAAGTCTTTGATAATATTCTTCCTGATTCAATTGTCGTTCTGCCTCTTTTACGTACGCCTCTCTATCCATTATCACGACCGCACTGCCTTTATCGGCCGGCTTAATGACAATGGATTTATTCTGGCGTAATTGTTGTAGAGCATGCTTTTCCTCTTTATCCAGGTTCGGTGTTTCCTTAAAGTCCCAGGGAGTGTTTTTGGTTGCGTACCTGTCTGCTCTAATTATTTTTCTTATTACATTAGGGACTTGAGAGAGTTTGGGTGTCCACGTGGACTTACCCGTAAACGGGGGAGTTTCAGACTCCTTCTCACATCTGTAGAAGGCTGTTAATAATGGTACTGTTGTGAATGTAAGGCCCTTATTTAACAGTTTCATTTGACTTTTTGTAGGCGTGAAGTGGTTGGACAGATTGACCACCTCGCTACCAAGTTGCAGTCCCGGTTTTGGGTTCAAAGGGCCATGAAGTTTAGGTGTTTGGCCCAATGATGTAACATGGCCTTTGCACATGTTGGTGTCCAGTGGATTTGTTCACTGTTCATTTTGAATTGTGCAGTTGGTAGCAGTGGTAAGTAGGGCATATTTCTTTGAACATGATCATTGATGTTTTCCAATATAACCTGTTCTTTATGTTTCAGAGTCCTGGCAAAATTAATCAGAGAGATCTCGATGACTGCCTCCGGGAACTTGTCCCTGGCCGCACTCTGTATTTGTTTTATTGCCGTCTCTTTGAATTTTTGCTTCCTGTGGTTAATTCCAAAGGCCAAGATAACAATTTCCACCATTACGTAAATTTTCAAAGTGATGGTCTGTAATTCTCCCCATGTTAGAATCTCCCAGTATGCACCACTTTCTGCAGACGCTGAGACCCAATTCAATCATTTTCGTTGCTGTGAGCAGGTGTTTCACTGGCTGAAAGGTTTTAGGTGTATCGGTGGGCGGACTGATCGGCGTGCTACCCTGGTCAATCAGGGGCTCCGGAAGGAGGCTGCCTTCCAAGTCCTCTCCAGGGCCATGGCACAGAGAATCCATCAGTGATACAGAATGAATCACTTCTGGTTGTTCATCTAATGTAATGAGAGGGCCCTGATCCCTTTCCTCATTTGGAAATGAGGCATCCTGGTGAGCATGAACCTGCAGGGCAGGGCAAGTTTGTATTGTCAAAAGCTCCGGGTGATCGTCTGTACAAATAATCTCCGGATTTCCACGTCGGCCGGTCCTTTTAGGAAAAACCTGCCTTGTTCTGTTTACCCGGGGTGCCCTTTGTGGCAGCTAGAGTGGGGATGGGGTGGATGACCCCGTTTGGGGTGTCCCTGAGGAAAGGTTCCCTGTGTCTCATGATAAGGTTGGGAACTCCTCTATCGTCAATGTGGGGATTCCATTTTCCTTTTCGGCCTCTTTTTCCACCCCACTCTCCCCATAATTCACATTTTCTGTGTGGTCCTGCTTGAGGTCTGCAATGATCCTTGTTCTCTCTGTGTTGGTCTTCAGGGAGCAGAAGCTTTTCTCTGGCTGCTGCAAAGAGTTCAGTCTGTTTGAGTGTTTGAGGTCCTTCTGGATCTTCCTGGCATGTAGAAAGTTCCAGATGGCACAAGATAAACACTCCTGAAACTCTGCTTTCTGAAGGGCTTCTCTGGACTCATGGGTTCAGTGTAGTGTTCATCACATTTGTTTACAGATATACAAGAGCAAGCAGTGTGAGAAGAACATAGACGCTACGAGAGAGACGCATGCTAACTGGATGAGGTGAGGAACACAGTCATGCTGAATTCATTGATTTTTACACTTCTTTATTGTCACTTTCTTACACTTACAATTTTAATCAGTTTTCCTCCTCATCTGTTCAGGATCTGGTGGCTTTCCAGTATCATAATGAGATTCTGTACCGGTCCTGTCGACCCATTAAACCAGGATACGAGCTCTTGCTGTCACACGAAGAGAATTATGCCAAAGATCTCCAAAGATCTAATTTATTGAACTGTTCCTGTCTTCATCTTTTTTTAAATTGTATATTATTGTTGTTGTTGTTATTATTATTGTTGTTATTATTATTATTATTATTATTATTGTATAATAATCGGTATATAAAGCTAATGTATTTTTTGCAGAAGAAAATTAGTCATTTATTTGAAGTGTGTGTTTGTGAATATATTCTTTTTTTTTCTGCGTCCACCATGGATCAGTAATTTGATGCTAGTTTTTGTTGTTTTTTTGAAAATGTGAACTAATGAACAACAGTGTTATAATTTCGATAGCTGAAAACTGTAAGTAGTAAAAATGAACATAAACAGACTGCACACATCTTCATCATGTCCAACACTCACCTTAAACACTATAGACACAACGCTCACTGCACTCATACAGAAACTGGGCCACATGTAGTAGTGACCCAGATACCCCTAAATCCTGCTGTACCTCCAACAGCAAATGGCAATACACAATCAGACCTTCTCTAAATCCATATAAATCCAGGTGGCTCAGCTGTTTGGACATCTAGCGGACATTCATTCCACCACCTCTGTGCCAGAACCAGAGCCTTGATGCATGCCTTCCTTGTGCTCTGAGAAACGGTGGGACCAGTTGAGCAGTGCTAGAAGATCTGAGAGTGCGTGGTTCGGTGTGTGACGTGATAAAAGCTTTGTGGTTAGTGTACGGCAGTCCGTTTCTGGCTTTGTAGGCAAGCATCGGTGCTTTCAATGTGATGAAGCAGCTGCAGGAAGCAGGAAGCAGAGTCAAGTCGCTTTTATTGTCATTTCAACCATATATAACTGTTACAGTACACAGTGACATGAGACAACGTTTCTCCAGGATCAAGGGGTTACATAAAACAAAGACGGAACTAAGGACTTAAGGAAGTAAGTAGTCCTAGGTACATAAAGTGCAACTGGTGCTAACAGTGCAGGACAAAAGACATGCAAATAAAATTACAAGACAATACACAAAAGACAATAAACAGAAACAACACCAGTGTAAATACTGTATGTTCAACAATATTGTGTGTGCAGAAATACTGGAACGAACGCAGTATTATAGCAGCAGTTACATGAGGTATTGCAGTGGATCAGTTGGCACAGAGAGACAGACTGGCACACAAAGGCAGACCTACTAGATTCTAGCCTAGAAATGACAACAGAATGAACAAACTCTTGAGTTTCCTGTTTAAATGGAAATGAACGAATCCTTCTGATTATTTTAAAGGAGAAATCTCTACAAACCCCCCCACCTCATGTATGCACTACTCCATAATGACCACCAGGGGGAGTAAGAGGAGAGCGCAACACACTTTGTGACGTATGTTTTCACGTGTAAGTTTTTATATGTATATGTAATGTAGATAGTATGATTATATGTTTATGTTATAAACTGTTGTAGCTGTGTTTCTCTGTATGACCTGTATGAGTGCCATCACACTGTAACTCCTGTTATACAGATCTCAAAATTTACACGTGTTCTGTCCTTCATTATCATCCCTAAGTCTATATCTGTATTTTATATTCTGTGTAAAACACCAGACTAAAATGATTCAGAACTTTATTAACCGGTTTACACGTGATTTCTGTCCCTGTTTCTCTTATTGCACGTTTACAGATTAAAACTGTTTAATAAATTCACATTAAACACTTTCAGCCTTTTATTCCTTTACTGTCAGTAATAACTTGATATATCCACATAGATCCTTAATCCGGTTTATATTCAGCAAATAATCCGAAATATTCTCTTTTAACTTTGATGAATTGTTTAGCAGTTTGGTTTTTCATTTTATTTTATTTATATTTTAGGTTCTGTAGCTAACACGATATTATTGTTGTTTTATTTAGGTAATTAATTGATTTAAACAACTCGGGTTTTTATAAATGGTTTATTTGATTTGATTTATTTATTAATGCGGTTAATATCCCCGCCCTACTTGCTGTTGATTGGCGCGTTTGGCTCCGCCGCTGCGAGCTGATTGGTGGATGGAGCCGCCAGTCAGAGAGCAGCGCGCTGTTTTGGGCTTTCTGCAGCTCCGATGCTGCGACTGTGTGCGCGTGTGTTAGTGAGTGTTAGTGCGCGTGTGTTAGTGCGTGTCTGTTAGTGAGTGTGTGTTAGTGAGAGTGTGTGTTAGTGAGTGTGTTTGTGTTAGTGTGTGTGTTAGTGAGTGTATTAGTGAGTGTGTTGGGAGAGAGGATGAGGACGCACAGAGTAACAGTGTTAATGTGCTAGAAAAGATGATGAAGAGCCGAGCATCAGCTACTGAACACTGCACACCGTCTGTAGGTACGTGAACACTTCACAACACTTATCACTGTGTTCCGTAAGATGTTTTGAAATTAACACCTACTTGTCTTTATCTTTATTTAGGTCTTAATTAACACTAATAATGAAATGAATGCTGTATGTTTTTATTTAGTGTTTAACTGAACACTGTACATGTTGATTTAACACTTATTTAACTAAACACTAAGGTCGAATTCAACGTTGTTAATTAACTGAACACCACAGACATAAATTCAGTTCTCTGAGAAAAAAAACCCACAATTCTCCAGGTGTTCAGTAATCTGTTAGTATTAACTCAACACTATGAGTCTTGTAGGGACCCAACATTTGTAAAAAAAAAACAACAAAAAAAAAACAACAACAACTTAACACTTTGTGTTAAATAAATGTCATAACAATTAACTGAACATTATAAAAATAATACTCGAATACTGCATAAATTACAGAAGAGTTCGTTTAGCATTAAATGTGTTAATTCAGCACTAACGGCCAACAGAATGTTAATTAACCTATAGGTGTTAAGTCAGTCCTAGCAAAAAAATGAATCAATTTAAAAAGGTGTTAATTAAAAACTAATAACGAACATGTAAACACTGCAGGAATATTAACACTGGAGTTAATTAACACAGCTGTTTGTGGTAACGTGGTTGAAATGACAATAAAAGCTTCTTGACTTTAATTAAAATTATAAACCCAGTGAGTAGGAACTGAACACAAAGGTCTTAACGCTATTCGTTCCGACGTGGAACTGAACGCCGTAGGTGTTAAATGAAGGCGTCATTTTTTTTTTACTAAATGCCGTAGACGTGAACTGAAGGCTGTCGGTGTGAATCTCGGCTGTTGGTCAGTGACTGACGACAGAGAACCAAACCAGAGGAATTTAAACCTTATTCATTAACACAGGTCTCGTTGGTGATTTGAGGTCATTTATAATTCGATTTATACGTTTAAATAAACAGAAGTTTTCGGTGTTGTGCAGCTTGTGCTGTCGGTCACGCAGAGTCGTCCGTCTGATCCTGTCCCTGTTTTTGTTTCTGTCTCTCTCTGCCCTCTGTGGACATTACGGACGCCGCACGAAGAAGAAAAGAATGTTGGGGACAAATGAGCTCTTCGGTGTCCGTACGTGACTTTTCGCCGTCTCCCCCTGTCCAGGTAAGAGGAAGCCGTGGTGAGAGTTTCTGTGCCGAGGGATCGAACATGCACACGGGAAAATCTGAAGTGTGCATCCACTCCAAGTGCGCGGCGCTCCTGGGAATGATCGGACACCATCACGGCTTTACTGGTTTTGCGGATCTGACGGATCTGTGCTGGAGACGAGACGAGCGTACGGAGTGTGTGCAGGACGCCGAACTCGTCCGTCTGAAAACGGACCAGGAGAAACCGCATCCCGAAAAATCTCACACGTCCGGCTTCTGCACGGCTCCAGGACAAGGACAAGGTAAGGGGTGACGTTTTATTCACACCTGATTGAACTGATTCAGGGGCGTAACGACGTGACTGAGCTACGCCGTGATTACGACCTGATCACGTTCCAGATTTGTCTAAAAGCTGAATGTTGTATTTCTTGTAAAATGTCGATCTGCTAGCAGACGCCATGAGGTATTAAAGCTGTTCTATTGGGCTGGATGTTCGGCGGCGGCGGTGTGTGACGAGGGCGGTATCACGTGTGTGTGCTTCAGTGCTACAGTCACGCTAACTGCACGTTCGACGTGTTGACGAGAACCGAGAGCGAATCCTGACAGACGAGAAGGTTCACGCGGTTCACGGCTTGCGACGATTTATCAGTACGGCAGAACTCCAGACCGTTTGATTGGCAGTCGATGCAGAACACTGACAGTACAAGACTCTGTATCGCTCACACTGCATGATTTATATCACTTCACCGTCAGTGGTTTGATGGACGTAGAGGTCATCGTCAGATTTAAGCCAGAACAAGCTTTTACTAGAGTAATGTGGATGTGGAGCGATGTAGAGAAGCAGGCACGGAGTTTGTCTGTTCTCAGCTGGAGCTTCGGTGCAAACACACGTCTTTTACGCCTCGTTCGTGACGGATGACGCTGTGGCTCCAGGACCGATGCTGTGGTTTTATCTTTTTGTTGTTGTGGGCGAGACATGTCGATTATTTATGTAAAAGAAACCGATATTATTATAAATAACAATATAACTCTAAAGCTCTTGTTCTATAAACCTGTAAGATTCTCCTTGGCTGATGTTCACGGCTGTTCTCGTCCTCGCTCTAGAGGAACAAAGGTTCCAGCTAGAAAATTCATCATGTGCTTGAAAATATGATAATCTATCAGTGCACTTAACCACTGAACCCCTGATTCACTTCCTCAACATGACTCATAAATATTAATATTCTCTAATCTTTAACCTCGTTTCTGCCATCGCTGCGTTTACGTCCTCTGTATAAAAGACGTTACACGATGAATAGAATCGTATTTTTATTATTTAAGAATCCTCACTGGTCCTGAAACCTGCTTTGAACAAAACATGGTGTTGTTACATTATTAATATCTGTGTTTAAAACACACGCGCACACACACACACACACACACACACACACACTCCTGTGGAATGTCTGGGGTTTGTCAGGATGATCCATCACAGCAGTGGACTGAGAGATCATTCAGCCCTCGACACTTTCTCTGATCTGTCACAGTCTCAACGGTCTAAAATATAATAATGGTTAACAAAGTGACTCATTGTGGATCGGTGCAGTGAAAGCAAACAGTAAGCGCTAGTCAGGACCCCATGAGCTGAAACAGTTCTGTTCGAGTAGGAAAATCACTAAGCTGTGTGTTTACAGAAGACGACGCAGCGAATATCTGCCTTACGAAAGGCGCAGGCTGATGCCAAACGCCTCGAACGCTCCAAATATTTGTGGATTTAAATCACTTTTCATCTAGTAATAAACCACGTTCCGCTGACAAGCCCGCGTTAGTTATTGTACATCACTAAACATCCGTGCTAATTGGATACAGCGGGTTATTTGTGCAGCCAAAGACAGACGTCACTTTCTGGAAAGGACGAATACACGGGAGAGGCGCCAGAGAACCTTCGACCTTCAGCTCCAGCTGCCGCCAAGGAGGTTTTTGTTTTCTGAAATAACGCGATGCTTATGGTTGGATCGGGACGCAGAGCAGATTGCGACACGCCGTCGTACCTTCCAGCCTGAACGTGCAGCTCGTCCAGAAGCCTCCACATCTGCCATGTTTCTCAAACTCCAAACTAATCCGCTGAACATAATGAGAGCACTGAGTGTGAGAAGGACATGACACACTGACTGCTTTAGATTAGTCCGAAACCAGCATCATTAACACACACATCTTCTTCTTGATGATGTTTAGATTTACAACTCACTGTGACTAGAAATGAAAGCAACTGATCCAGTGATGGAACTTCTTACAGTTACTCGTCATCATCATCATCGTCATCATCCTTCAGTGTCTGTGTGTGGTGTGTGTGTGTGTGTGGTGTGGTGAGTGTGTTTGTGGTGTGTGTGTGTGTGTGGGTATGTGGTGTGGTGTGTGTGTGGGTATGTGGTGTGGTGTGTGTGTGTGGTGTGTGTGATTATGTGGTGTGTGTGTTTGTGGTGTGTGGGTGTGCGGTGTGTGTGGTGTGTGTGTGTGTGTGAGTATGTGGTGTGTTTGTGGTGTGAGTATGTGGTGTGTGTGGTGTGTGTGAGTATGTGGTGTGTTTGTGGTGTGTATGTGGTGTCTGTGGTGTGTGTGGTGTGTGTGTGTGGGTATGTGGTGTGGTGTGTGTGTGTGTGTATGTGGTGTGTGTGTGGTTATGTGGTGTGTGTGGTGTGTGTGAGTATGTCATAGATTTACATTTACATTTACATTTGTATGTAGTGGGTATGTGGTGTGTGTGTGTGTGTGTGGTGTGTGTGTGTGTGTGTGGTGTGTGTGTGGTGTGTGTGTGTGGTGTGTGTGGTGTGTGTGTGTGGTGTGTGTGTGTGTGGTGTGTGTGTGTGTGTGGTGTGTGTGTGTGTGTGTGGTGTGTGTGTGTGTGGTGTGTGTGTGTGTGTGTGTGTGTGTGGTGTGTGTGTGTGTGTGGTGTGTGTGTGTGGTGTGTGTGTGTGTGGTGTGTGTGTGTGTGTGGTGTGTGTGTGTGTGTGTGTGGTGTGTGTGTGTGTGGTGTGTGTGTGTGTGTGTGTGTGTGTGTGTGTGGTGTGTGTGTGTGTGTGTGTGTGTGTGGTGTGTGTGTGTGTGTGTGTGTGGTGTGTGTGTGTGTGTGTGGTGTGTGTGTGTGGTGTGTGTGTGTGTGTGTGTGTGTGTGGTGTGTGTGTGTGTGTGTGTGTGTGTGGTGTGTGTGTGTGGTGTGTGTGTGTGTGTGTGGTGTGTGTGCGTGTGTGTGCGTGTGTGTGGTGTGTGTGTGTGTGTGTGTGTGTGTGTGTGGTGTGTGTGTGTGTGTGTGTGTGTGTGTGGTGTGTGTGTGTGTGTGTGGTGTGTGTGGTGTGTGTGTGTGTGTGTGGTGTGTGTGGTGTGTGTGGTGTGTGTGTGTGTGTGTGTGGTGTGTGTGTGTGTGTGTGTGGTGTGTGGGTGTGTGTGTGTGTGTGTGTGGTGTGTGTGTGTGTGTGTTTCTTTATCATTAGTTACTGTATTAAACTAAATGAAATCTTTCTATAAACTGACACATTTAAATGAACCCTGTGAGACATCAGGACTTGTTCCACCACCGTCATTATAATTAGACAGAATGTGTGCAGCTGCTGTATGAAGCTGTATGAAGCTGTATGAAGCTGTATGAAGCTGTATGAAGCTGTATGAAGCTGTATGAAGCTGAATGAAGCTGTATGAAGCTGTATGAAGCTGTATGAAGCTGAATGAAGCTGTATGAAGCTGAATGAAGCTGTATGAAGCTGTATGAACTCCTTCCATATGTGCAGTTTTTTTTCTTCTTTTCCTAAATGAATAATCAGGTCTTTTATTTGAATGACAAACCTGTGTATTCTAAAATAGTTCGAATATTTTTATTGAATGTGAGCAGAACAGAGCTGTGGTTCTGCAGCGGGACCTCCACTGGTATTCGTCCTTACACACACTTACACACACACACACACACACACACTGCGCTGTAAATACACACACGCTTCAGAAACAACGCTCTCTCTTTTCATCTCACTTTCAGCCATCTGTAAATTAAATAAAACGAATTTTTAGATTCCATTGGAATAGAATTATTCAGAGTGAGAGAACTTGTGTACCAGAAAAGGCTCTTCATCACAAGACGAATTCCTGGAATACATCAGTCATGCAATATTAAGATGTTGTGTGTGTGTGTGTGTGTGTGTGTTTATAGTTGCGTGGGCTGTGTTAACACCAACCTAGTATATTTTTCCCAAACCTGTATTGCTGTTGTGTGTCCTGAGTGGATGTTGTGTTTACATGATAGCGGTGTGTGTGTGTGTGTGTGTGTGTGTGTGTGTGTGTGTGTGTGCAGTAAAGGGGGCGTTGTATGTAATTACCCTCGCTTCCCAAACTTATCATTACTCTAATGGTACTCTCCTATTTGCAGTTTGTCCCTTTGCACAATAGAGACTCAGGGTTTGATTGGGATTTTTTTTTCCTGCCAAACTCGAACCACATGTGTGTAAAAGTGCCTCAGCATTTACGAGCACCGATCCCACAGCCACGTTCTCGAGCCCCTTCACGGGCAAAATGAATAATCTCATTGTCTCTCGCACTCAGAGACACTTGGCGAGGCTGGAAACTGGCAGCAGGCTGGCGGGTGTGAAAAAAGAGCCGGTTAGTACACTCGAAAGTGTCACTGTTAATGTGGAGCGGAGCGAAGAGACACTGTGAGCGAACGGAAAACTCGCTGGAAACCAAAATGCGTCACGGCACGATACACAACTGTAACGACTCCACGTATAAAGCTGATTATGTCCCTCTAACAACACGGCCTGAGGAGCTTTAACCCTCCGCCTTTATCCCATCCAGTCAGACTGAGAGTTTAACGTCACTGAGGTCAATCGGTTCCACCACACCTAGAGCCGCTCCCACACCTAGAGCCGCTCCCACACCTAGAGCCTCACCTAGAGCCGCTCCCTTACCTAGAGCCGCTCCCTCACCTAGAGCTGCTCCCACACCTAGAGCCTCACCTAGAGCCGCTCCCTCACCTATAGCCGCTCCCTCACCTAGAGCCGCTCCCTCACCTAGAACCTCTCCCACACCTAGAGCCTCACCCTCACCTAGAGCCTCAACATCACCTAGAGCCGCTCCCTAACCTAGAGCCTCACCCTCACCTAGAGCCGCTCCCTAACCTAGAGTCTCACCTAGAGCCGCCCCCTCACCTAGAGCCGCCCCCTCACCTAGAGCTGCTCCCTTACCTAGAGCCGCTCCCTCATCTAGAGCCTCACCCTCACCTAGAGCTGTTCCCTCACCTAGAGCCTCACCCTCACATAGAGCCTCACTCTCACATAGAGCCTCACCCTCACATAGAGCCTCACCCTCACATAGAGCCTCACCCTCACATAGAGCCTCACCCTCATCTCGAGTTGCTCCCTTACCTAGAGCCTCACCTAGAGCTGCTCCCTCACCTAGAGCTGCTCCCCCACATATTCACAGTAACACGGAAACCTCACGTCACTGAACACACGAACACACTGAGCATTTTACTGCAGGTAAAAGGATTTTGGCCCATATCCAGTTCATATATATTTGTATTTTTGGACACAGTACACACTCCTGTGGATGTCACAGGTTTCTGCAGCTTTCTGCTGATGAAATGTTTCCAGTCTGTTGGTGATTTTGTACAAAACAATAAAAGTCAAAGTGTCGAGTGTTCACTGGAGCACTGTAGTAATTACTCAGCTCTGGTGTTGGGTTTGATCCTGGTGTTAATTGAGCCGTGGTGGGTTCTCTCGCCGTGTTTCTGCGTGTGTTCGCCGTAACTCGTGTCTCATCCTGTCGGCTTCTCGTTGCAGCGTGTAACAGCTACATATGTTACTATAATTATGCAATAAGTGAGAAAACGTGTGGATTTGGCCAGTTAGCAGACGTGTTTCTCTTTATTTTCACTGGGAGAGGAAACAGATTTCAGGATATTTGACAGGTTCTAATTCTCTCGGTATGATTTTTGCACCTGAATAATGCAGACCTGGTTTTCATCAAAACACAAAAGACGCAATGTCTGGAGTGAGAAATGGCCTCATGGTCAGAAATCGGACGGGACTCCACATCACTTTCATTGGACTTCACGGATGTGACTGAATCCAGCTCTGGATTGTGTGGTGTATAAAACGAAGATGTCGGCGTGTGGATTTATAAACGTACATTTTTAATAAAAATAAATAACTCAGACTCAGTGTGATTAAAAATCAGTGAGAAATCCACCATGGAGATCAAGATGGGTGATGATTTCAGTGTCTGGAGGAAATCACGCTCTGCTTGTGTCATACCTCATAATATGTGCTTCCTTTCTATATGAACCTGACTCCATCTTATTTATGTTTAATAATCAGCTTTGTTACAACTAATAACTAAGGACACATTTATTTACAGTTTGCTATAATGCCGCTCCTTCCTGTTCCTGGCCACGCCCTCTTCCCCACATCGAAGCCATCATTATCAGTCAGCGATGATGAGACGAAAGCATCATACACACGAAAATCTCACAGAACGATTCATCATTAAAGAGTGTCTTTAAAATAATAAAACGATTAACACAGATCCTAATAGCATACACACATCTTGAGGGTGGTGTTAAACTGATCTTCCCTTCGCCATGTCGGCTACTGTAGTATAGCTAAAGTAACAAACTCCCTTTATTTGCTTTGCATCTTCTGTGTATTAAGGGTTCTTTAGTGTAATATACGCTCTGAGTGTATTATCTGAAGAGGAGGAGGAAGAAGAGGATGAGGAAGTCGTGTCGGGTTTTACTGCACTTGCAGTTCATCTCACAGACAGCAGATGGCTCTAAACTTTACAAATGACGTCTTTAAAAGGACTGTTTATTTTTTTAATCCTCCGGTCTCTCCGGCGCTCCGGTTTTGTTCTGCTTCTCCGTCTGTTCGGTGACCAGATAAACCTCAGGTTCTGATGATTTCTACAGAATCTTCTGTAGAATCTCGAAGTGTTTTCTGTGGCCACGTACGAATCAGGTGTTTTAAGCGCGAGACCAGCGAGGCCGTCCTCTGACCCAGTTGGCTTGGAGATACTTTAAGCTGGTGATTTTTTTGGTGATGTTTTTGGATTGAGCAATCTGGATTTTAAGATTGTTCTCATAGCAAACTTTGGACAACAAACACGTGTTGGCTGATGGACTGCGTTTGGGGGAGGAGGGAGATTTTTTTTGTGTATATTTCATTTCTGGCCAAACCTGGTTCTCCTCGAGCCTCGCTTTCTCATCTCATTCCTCTTCTCTCTCTCATAGATCTCATCACACACACACACACACACACACACTCTTCTCTGCCCACGCATTTCTGTGTTGACTTCAGTACGAAGGCATGGATAATTGCGCTGTGTAATGTTTACAGCATGTTCCACTGATTCACAAAGTCCCGGGGCTGTGTGTGTCGTGGTGTTTCAGCAGTTCTCAGAGCTCCATCCTCTAACCAGGGATCCGTGCAGCGTCAGTCACAGAATAAACGGACTGATTGGGGGATATGATGTGTTTAGTCACTCAAAGCTTGCACACATCTGGAGAACTTTTTCCAGCTGTTGATTCAGCAGGGTTTACGGACTTAAGCTCGGAGCTGCGGACGAACAAACGAATAAACCGTCTCAAAACCTGGCATGTGGAAGCGGAAGCAGAAAAGTAACGTGGGAAAACATTTATCACGTAGAACATCGTGTTCATTTGCTGTCTGTCTGAAGGGGAGAAGTGAAGCAGAATCGTGTCACTACATAAAATAAATCATCTCCCACACAGTCACTGTTTTATCCTTTAATCTGTCTTGGATCTGTAGAATCGGGTAACTGATGTTGAATGGTTCAGTCAAAAGCCTGTGGAGTGTGTATGTGTGTGTGTGTGTGTGTGTGTGTGTGGAGTGTGTAGAGTGTGTGAGCGTGTGTGTGTGGAGTGTGTGTGTGTGTGTGTGTGGAGTGTGTATGTGTGTGTGTGTGTGTGTGTGTGTGTGGCGTGTGTATGTGTGTGTGTGTGTGGAGTGTGTAGAGTGTGTGAGCGTTTGTGGAGTGTGTGTGGAGTGTGTGTGTGGAGTGTGTAGAGTGTGTGAGCGTGTGTGTATGTGTGTGTGTGGAGTGTGTAGAGTGTGTGAGCGTTTGTGGAGTGTGTGTGTGTGGAGTGTGTGAGCGTGTGTGGAGTGTGTGTTAGCGTGTTTGGAGTGTGTGAGTGTGGAGTGTGTGTGTGGAGTGTGTGTGGAGTGTGTGTGTGTGTGGAGTGTGTGTGTAGAGTGTGTGTGTGTATGTATGTGTGTGTGTGTGGAGTGTGTGTGTGTATGTGTGTGTATGTGTGTGTGTGTATATATGTGTGTATATGTGTGTGTGTGTGTATGTGTGTATGTGTGTGTGTGTTTGTGTGTAGGTATGTGTGTGTATATATGTGTGTGTGTGTGTGTATATGTGTGTGTGCATGTGTGTATGTATGTGTGTGTGTGTGTGTGTATGTGTATGTGTACGTGTGTATGTGTATATGTGTGTGTGTATGTATGTGTGTGTGTGTGTGTATATGTGTGTGTGTATGTGTGTGTGTATGTGTGTGTGTGTGTGTAGTGCAGCTATTTTCACTTAGCCGTGTTCTCATTAGAACAGAATGTTTTAGACTCCTGTCTGTCACACATCATGGACTATCACTATCACTAACACTAACACTATCACTAACACTAACACTAACACTAAACACACTCAGCGCATCACGGCTATAATAAACACGTCCCTGACAGTGGCTCATCCCGTCCACGTGGTTTCCCGCACTATGCGAGCGTGTTTAGATTAAAGGTGAACTAATCGGAACACGGCGTGTGTAACCCGAGCAGCAGCGCGCTCACTAAACGTGACACAATGTGATCTGGTTTGAATAAGTGTTGAAATGCGTCTGGAGCAGCAGAGGAAGTGCTGATAGAGGAACTGGCTCAGGAACATCGTCGTAAAATCTATTTTTAGCTGCGACCTTATCTTCAGATTCACTCATAAAACTCTCCTGTTTCTTTTCCTCTTCTGATGGGATTTGTTTCCCAGCGCCGAGTGAAACTCTGAACTCATCTCACGAGAAGCTCAGGACCGG
>NC_083470.1:1355000-1367500 GCF_030014155.1 Tachysurus vachellii
CACACGTGATTAATACGTGTTTAATACACACACGTGATTAATATGTGTTTAGTACACACACGTGATTAATACGTGTTTAATACACATGGGTGATTATTACGTGATTAATACGTGTTTAATACACACACGTGATTAATACGTGTTTAATACACACACGTGATTAATACGTGTTTAATACACACGGGTGATTATTATGTGATTAATACGTGTTTAATACACACACGTGTTTAATACGTGTTTAATACACACACACGTGTTTAATACGTGTTTAATACACACGAGTTTAATACACAGACGTGATTAATACGTGTTTAATACACACACGTGTTTAATACATGTTTAATACACACATGAGTTTAATACACAGACGTGATTAATACGTGTTTAATACACACACGTGATTAATACGTGTTTAATACACATGGGTGATTATTACGTGATTAATACGTGTTTAATACACACGTGATTAATACGTGTTTAATACACACACGTGATTAATATGTGTTTAATACACACACGTGATTAATACGTGTTTAATACACACGTGATTAATACGTGTTTAATACACACGTGATTAATACGTGTTTAATACACACACGTGTTTAATACGTGTTTAATACACACAAGTTTAATACACAGACCTGATTAATACGTGTTTAATACACACATGATTAATACGTGTTTAATACACACACGTGATTAATATGTGTTTAATACACACACGTGATTAATACGTGTTTAATACACACATGTGATTAATACGTGTTTAATACACACACGTGTTTAATACGTGTTTAATACACACAAGTTTAATACACAGACCTGGTTAATACGTGCTTAATACACACACGTGATTAATACGTGTTTAATACACACACGTGATTAATACGTGTTTAATACACACACGTGATTAATACGTGATTAATACACACGGGTGATTATTACGTGATTAATACGTGTTTAATACACACACATATGTTTAATACGTGTTTAATACACACACATGATTAATACGTGTTTAATACACACACGTGTTTAATACGTGTTTAATAGACACACGTGATTAATACGTGTTTAATACACACGGGTGATTATTACATGTTTAATTCACACGGGTGATTATTACGTGCTTAATACACACGTGTTTAATACACACACGTGATTAATACATGTTTAAAACACACATGTGATTAATACGTGTTTAATACACACGTGATTAATACGTGTTTAATACACATGATTAATACGTGTTTAATACACACGTGATTAATACGTGTTTAATACACAATAAATACATGTGATTTTATTAGATATCTTCTGGAGGTAAATGATTTGAAGTTACAATGATGACGTTTCTCTTTAAAGTTTTTAAACGTTCAGAATTCTACAGATTCATTTTAATTGATTGATTTCTTGATGTGATTATTAATTATTTCTAGATTTGTCTTAATTAATTAATTAATTTATAAAGTTAAGTTAGTTAGTTAAGTTAGTTTTACTGTCAGAAGGTGATGAAACCGAATTCTTTTTACTTTAACCCTCGACACGTCGCTGCTTTGTGTCTCTTATTAAAAGTTATTAATACAACAGCGTTAAACTGAAGCTACTGTAGGAAGTTTGTTGGCTTCTTCTTTCCTCTTTTTCTCTCAGTCATAACGTGACCTTTCACCCCCGGGTCACGTCCTACATCACTCCAGATGGGGTTAAATCAGGTTCCAGCAGCGAGCGACTCCTGAGATGGAGAGATGAAGGTGTAGAAATGTGTTTCAGCTAAAGGTCTTGATCTGCAGCAGCAGAACACAGGATGGTTTCTCTGATCAATTTGAATTTGTTTTGGAAAACCAGAGAAAGAAAACGATGAGTGAGTCTTAATGAAGCTTAATGATTTATTATAAGTAATGATTTATATTTTATTTATTTATTTGTACAAACTTTCAAACGTTCTGTTGGAGTTTTTATTGATGATGCTGTAACGCAGCTCCACCCTCATCTGCAGCTCCTTTATTAACGGTCGTGTTATATTTCTGTTTTATTTCTTCTGCACTAAAACATGATTTATGATAAAATGGGGCAGATGGAGAGAGTAGGGGAGGAGATGGATAGAGTAGGGGAGGAGATGGAGAGATGGTAGGGGAGGAGATGGAGAGAGAGTAGGGGAGGAGATGGAGAGAGTAGGGGAGGAGATGGAGAGATGGTAGGGGAGGAGATGGAGAGATGGAGAGAGAGTAGGGGAGGAAATGAAGAGATGGAGAGAGAGTAAGAGAGTAGGGGAGAGATGGAGAGATGGAGAGAGAGTAAGAGAGAGTAGGGAAGAGGGAGAGAGAGTAAGAGAGAGATGGAGAGAGAGTAAGAGAGAGTAGGGGAGAGATGGAGAGAGAGTAAGAGAGAGTAGGGGAGAGATGGAGAGAGAGTAAGAGAGAGTAGGGGAGAGATGGAGAGATGGAGAGAGAGTAAGAGAGTAGGGGAGAGATGGAGAGAGAGTAAGAGAGAGTAGGGGAGAGATGGAGAGAGAGTAAGAGAGAGTAGGGGAGAGATGGAGAGAGAGTAAGAGAGAGTAGGGGAGAGATGGAGAGAGAGTAAGAGAGAGTAGGGGAGAGATGGAGAGAGAGTAAGAGAGAGTAGGGGAGAGATGGAGAGAGAGTAAGAGAGAGTAGGGGAGAGATGGAGAGAGAGTAAGAGAGAGTAGGGGAGAGATGGAGAGAGAGTAAGAGAGAGTAGGGGAGAGATGGAGAGATGGAGAGAGAGTAAGAGAGAGTAGGGGAGAGATGGAGAGAGAGAGTAAGAGAGAGTAGGGGAGAGATGGAGAGATCGCTGCACTCCTGCTGACCTGAGAACTGAAACGAGACACTAATTCACTTCAAATGCAGAGTCACAGACGGCATGTGAACAATGAGACGAGAGCACAGAATAATACATACCTCCTGTTAGAGAGAGAGAGAGAGAGAGAGGGAGAGAGAGAGGGGGGGGGAGGGAGAGAGAGAGGGAGAGAGAGAGAGGGAGAGAGAGAGAGGGAGAGAGGGAGAGAGAGAGAGAGAGGGAGGGAGAGACTGGAGTCTCCTTCACCACATCACACACACACACACACACACACACATTACACACACATATTAATCAGTGTTTATGTGGAGTGTGTTCTGTACACGCCTGTGTGAAGGAGCTGTTACTATGGAAACGATAAGGTATCAGTGTGAGTCATTAATATAAACCTGAGCTACAGTTTGTGGTTACTGCAACATCACCTTGACGTTATTCAGGTGAACTTTGACCTGAGACTTTATGGGCCTTGGTTTTATAAGCCAATAGAACAGGAGTGGGCGGGGCTTAGCTCTGAGGTGCTGATATTTATTCAGTAGCTTCACGTCTCACTGAAAATAAACAAAAAACAACCTGCTGGAGTTTTAGTGGTAAATTAGTAGTTTGTGTGTGAGATGTGTGTGTGAGATGTGTGTGTGAGGTGTGTGTGAGATGTGTCTGTGATGTGTGTGAGGTGTCTGTGTGAGATGTGTGTAAGATGTGTGTGAGGTGTGTGTGTAAGATGTGTGTGAGAGATGTGTGAGATGTGTGTGTGAGATGTGTGAAATGTGTGTGAGAGATGTGTGAGATGTGTGTGAGAGATGTGTGAGATGTGTGTGTGAAATGTGTGTGTGAGGTGTGTGAGGTGTGTGTGAGGTGTGTGTGAGATGTGTGTGTGTAGGGGGATGAGATGTGTGTGTTAGATGTGTGTGAGATGTGTGTGAGCTCAGCAGCATGACTCGCTTTAGCATGATGAAGAACATACAGTTTGCTTTGTATTAACACCCCCCCCCCCTCCAGAGGAACACGGAGCTTTACAAACGTGTCTCTCCTCCTGATCGCTGCCAAGATCACATCTTGTGTTGGGTTTTCGTTCGCTGTGTGTGTGTTTACACGGTCAGCCGCGCTCACTGAGCCGCTGGGTCCTAATTGACTCCATACAGTTTATCCTCCGCTCCGGTCTGAACAGGATGGGGGGGTGTTTTTATTTTTCTTCAGGATCACGTCGACGTCGGCGCGACTTCGTTTTCTGACTTAGCCACGTTGATGTCAGTAGAAAGGTGAAGGTGTTCAGTAGGTTCAGTAGGTTTAGAGTGTTGGGTTACTGAGCAGAAGGTCAGGAGTTTAAACAGCAACATGGACAAACTGCTACCGCTGAGACCCCGAGCGAGACCTTTAACCCCCGACTGTCAGCACTTCAGATAAAAACAACAAAGTTTGTCAAACTTCTTCAACGAAATCTCCACTGAAACGGAATCCGTCAGCTCGGAGACGCCTGGAGTCCGAAGCGTACTGAAGATCAGCTCAGAGACGCCTGGAGTCCGAAGCGTACTGAAGATCAGCTCAGAGACGCCTGGAGTCCGAAGCGTACTGAAGATCAGCTCAGAGACGCCTGGAGTCCGAAGCGTACTGAAGATCAGCTCGGAGACGTCTGGAGTACGAAGCGTACTGAAGATCAGCTCAGAGACGTCTGGAGTCCGAAGCGTACTGAAGATCAGCTCGGAGACGTCTGGAGTACGAAGCGTACTGAAGATCAGCTCGGAGACGCCTTGAGTCCGAAGCGTACTGAAGATCAGCTCGGAGACGCCTGGAGTCCGAAGCGTACTGAAGATCAGCTCGGAGACGTCTGGAGTACGAAGCGTACTGAAGATCAGCTCAGAGACGTCTGGAGTCCGAAGCGTACTGAAGATCAGCTCGGAGACGCCTGGAGTCTGAAGCGTACTGAAGACACGAGGCTCGTTCTGGCTTCTTCACATTTAAACCTTCTCAGAAATAAAACTCATGTAACTGAAGTGTTTCAGAAAGATCACGACTAACGTACACATTCCGTCTCTTCACACCGGAAAACAAAGTTCCGTCGAATCGTTTCCATGGCGACCGGACGTGCGACTGCGCTGCGTTTTAACCTCTCAGTGAGCGAGGAATCAACTGATCCATGAAATGAATTTGTGGCACTAAAAGGCTTCAAGATTGTGACGTTTATCTTCTGAGACACGAGACGTCACTACTTTAACTTCTTCTGCGCTGATTCTGTTTCGACTAAAAAAAAAAATTTCACACCGAATTCACGTGTACGATGAAGGAGTCGACGTGAATCATCTAGAAACGATTCAGTAGCTGCTTCGATTCTCATCACCAGCTTTTCAGGGTTTATAGTGAATAGATTTTAGTTTAATATTTGATGGTTAATAGACTGAGTTTGGGGTTTGGTGTCGTTTTTGCTCCGTAGTAAATAAATAAGTGAGGGGGGGGGGGGGGGGGGTCCACAGTGGCTTAGTGGTTAGCACGTTCTCCTCACACCTCCAGGGTTGGGGGTTCGATTCCCGCCTCCACCTTGTGTGTGTGGAGTTTGCATGTTCTCCCTGTGCCTCGGGGGTTTCCTCCGGGTACTCCGGTTTCCTCCCCCGGTCCAAAGACATGCATGGTAGGTTGATTGGCATCTCTGGAAAATTGTCTGTAGTGTGTGATTGTGTGAGTGAATGAGAGTGTGTGTGTGTGTGTGTGTGCGCCCTGTGATGGGTTGGCACTCCGTCCAGGGTGTATCCTGCCTTGATGCCCATTGATGCCGGAGATAGGCACAGGCTCCCCGTGACCCGAGGTAGTTCGGATAAGCGGTAGAAGATGAATGAGTGAGAGATTGAGAGAGAGAGAGAGAGAGAGAGAGAGAGAGAGAGAGAGACGTGACTGAGGTGATTAGCAGAGCGGTGACGTGAGCTGAGCCACAGTAACACTTTCTACCTTCACTTTAATGAGTGTAATAAGTAATAAGTGCTTCTGTAACTTTTTATCCCCCTCAAACACTCACTTTATGACAGAATTAAACTCCAGGTTCGGACTCCAGACAAATAAAGTCCTAAAGGTGGAGATGCGAGCTGTGGTCAGGTAACGTGACAGACGAGTTCGCTGTACGTTTGTGACACGCGCCGGGTTTTGAAGAACGTCGTCATCGTCGCCGTGGAGACTAACGAGAGCCACTGATAGACGGGCTGTAACTCAGGAAGCTCGTTTTAAACCACCAGACGCCTTTAATGCGTTTTTTTACTTCAAGTAAACATCACATCGTGCCCAAAACCATCGTGCCAGCGCCCGCTACGAGCCTCAGGAGCTCTGAAGCGTGAAGTCAAGCCAATAAGCAGCAAATCATAAAGATACACACACACACACACACACACACATTCCCCCAGGAGCCAAAATACACTCATTCAAACACACAGAAAATGTGGAACCTGCTGTCAGGCTCTGTGTGTGTGTGTGTGTGTGTGTGTGTGTGTGTGTGTGTGTGTGTGTGTGTGTGTGTGTGTGTTTACATTGATAATGAAGATGATGATGTAAAATAGTCAGAACTCATATTAGATATTTCACTTCTGAATTTTTACTCTAAACTTGTGTGTGTGTGTGTGTGTGTGTGTGTGTGTGTGTGTGTGTGTGTGTGTGTGTGTGTGTGTGTGTGTGCTGTGGTATGGAGGTGCTGATGGTTTAAGTTTCAGTGTGTTGAGGAAGTAAGATGAATAAAAACATTCTCCTTTATGGACCTGGAGTCTGAGCTGGAAAATGCAGTGACTGAAATGTTAGGATTTATAGTTACAGCAAACACACGGACGCTGCCAGATCACACACACATTAACACACACACACATTAACACACACACATTAACATACACACATTAACACACACACACACACATTAACACACACACACATTAACACACACACATTAACATACACACATTAACACACACACACACATTAACACACACACATTAACACACACACACATTAACACACACACAGACATTAATACACACACACATTAACACACACACATTAACACACACATTAACACACACACACACATACACACACACATTAACACACACACACATTAACACACACACACACATTAACACACACATTAACACACACACACATTAACACACATACACACATTAACACACACACATTAACACACACAACATCCTCATATACACACACATACACACACATACACACATTAACACACACAACATCCTCACACGCAAACACATACACACATTAACACACACACACACACACACATTAACACACACAACATCCTCATATACACACACATACACACATACACATACACACATTAACACACACACATTCACACACACACACATTAACACACACAACATCCTCATACTGTATACACACACATACACACACACATTCACACACACACACACACAACATCCTCACACACACAAACACATACACACATTAACACACACTCACATTAACACATACACACATTAACACACCCAACGTCCTCACATACACACATACACATACACACATTAACACACACACATTCACACACACACACATTAACGCACACAACATCCTCATACTGTATACACACACATACACACACACACACATTCACACACACACACACAACATCCTCACACACACAAACACATACACACATTAACACACACTCACATTAACACATACACACATTAACACACCCAACGTCCTCACATACACACATTAACACATACACACATTAACACACCCAGCATCCTCACATACACACATTAACACATACACACATTAACACACCCAACATCCTCACATACACACATTAACACACACACATACACACATTAACACACCCAACATCCTCACATACACACACATTAACACACACACACACATACACACATTAACACACCCAACATCCTCACATACACACACATACACACATTAACACACACACACATACACACATTAACACACTCAGCATTTTCACATACACACACTTTCTCTCTCTCACACACACACACACACACACACATGCAGGTCTGAGGTTTGTGTTTCACTTCCTCTTCTCTTTCTTCTCCTGATTTATTTTAGTGAAGGTTAAACACGATGCTGCTCCTCAGAACTCTGCTCTGCTCCAGGCTTTGATGTTTGGTGGCACAAGCGTTTCTCCGCTCAGCACTTTAGGGTGTTTGGGGTATTAAAGCAGTGACTCAGTCATGTCTCGAGCCCCCAGTGTGCCTGTGTCTTTACACACACACACACACACACACACACACACACACACACACACACACACACACACACAGACATTATTTCACTCTGACGGGAAGCTCAGATTTTTATTACATTATTTATTCCTCTTTCATCTTTCTTTCATTTCTATCCCCAGTGGCAGAATTGAATCCATGTAGAAAATCTCAAAGAAAAACTGTTTATATTTACACACACACACACACACTTACACCCACACACGTTAACACACACACACACACACACACGTGTGCGCACACACATACATAAATACACACAAACACACACACCCACACACACACGTACACAAATGTACACACATAACATCATATACGCACAAACACACACACTCTCTCTCTCTCTCACAGACACACACGTGCACATGCACACACATGTACAAACACACACACACACTCTCTCTCTCACAGACACACACACGTGCACACACACTCACTCTCTCTCTCTGTCTCTCTCACAGACACACACACGCACAAGCTAAGGCTTTGGGTAATCTGATATGGCAAAGGAACCAGACAATATAATTCATGACACATCAAAAAGGACGAGAGGAGAGGAAATGAGTGATGAAATATAAAAGAGAGGAAAGGAGAGGAGAGAGGGATGAGAGAAGAGAAAAGGAGTCAGGAGAAAACAGACGAAAACAAGAATAAACATGTCACAGACATGAAAAATAAAGAAATGAGACAGTGAAGTAAAGGAAGAATAAAAAACAGGACAGGAAACGAGTCACCAGGAGAGAAGAAGGAACAGGGGAGGACAATAAAACAAGAGGAAGAGAGAGAAAAGAATAGGATGAAGAGGCACAAGGAAAAAGCAGAAACAGAATGAACAGATGATAAAAAGTAGAGGACAACAGGAAGAGATCGTTTTAGATGTAACGATTTTAATGACGGCGCTAGCGTTAACTAGCTACATCGCTAATCTTGGAGAGAATTCAGCCTTTGTGTACAAAGGACCGGAACATAAGGGTTACTTTCGCACGACTAGCATTGCGTCTAGACGCTTTTCTTGCTAGCTAGCATCTGGTGCTGTCACCGGTGCTAGCTCCTCATGCAGAGGAGGATGTTTAGGATGTTTTATCGTGTCGATTGCAGAAGAATGTTGTGTTTTTACTCTTGATGTTTTCACAGTCGCTCCGATTAATAGTGAGATTTGTGCAGCTTGCCGTTATTCTGCGCCGCCCGCTCGTTAGTGTCACGGCGTACGCTAGGCTCGGTACACATCGCTAGCTAAAACTTTAGCGTAGCTGCTCGTTTGAACCGATCCGGTGATTTAATTCTGTAGAGGACTCAGAGCTTCATGTCTTCTCGGCTTCCTGCGGTGCTTGTGCCCGGAAGGTGCCGTGTGTGACGGAGGCTTCTCGCGGTTTCGTGGTCGGATTTTGTCCGCTGTCGTTTTACTGGAATTTCCTGTCATCTGTATCCAATCCTGTGTTCTCAGATTCCCGCTGCCTTGTAAATATCCCAGAGATTTATTTTAAGGCGAGTCGAAGTAGCATGGAGATGTTAATAAAGTAGGAACCTTTTTATACACTGTACGCTATTAAAGCATGTCAGAGTTCAGGCTTTTTTTTGTGTTTTTGGCTGAGGGATTGGGGTGGGGGGGTGCGGTGGTGCTGGTGGTGGTGTTGGGGGGGTTTGTGAACTGGGTAAGAGTGCAGTAAAAACCCCAAATGATTGGGTTTTTATTTTCTTCTAAGAACCTGGGAACCTGTCAGAAGTTGAACAGTTAGCTTCTGGTACTTGGTCAAAGGCTTTTTAACGGTTCTGTGAAGGTTGTTTAAGCGTTCTGAGCCTCAGGAACAGATCCTACACGCAAAGGGTTTCTATAGCAACAACTCGTTCACAGGGCCATGATTGGTTGATCCAGATTTTGTAAAAAAAAATACAATAAAATAAAATAAATAAATAAAATAAATAAATAAATAAATAAATAAATAAATAAATAAATAAAGATTTATGTGGTGAAGTTTCCTGTGAGGAGGAATCGAGCGGTTTTCTACTGGATGAAGCTCTCAGCCCCAGTGTGAAGTGCGAGTGTTTAATCCCTTCACATCCGGTGGGATACAGTGAGGGACAGTGTATAAAACACACTGGTTCATTTTTTCTCTTGAGTCTCGCTATAATTCCATTCTAGAGAGTTTAATAAGAGCTCATCAGGATTTGGGTCGTGGACTCAGTGTTACAGTGTTTTTATTTTCAGCCTAAAACATCCAGCTGAACACAAAGAGCTGAAACTGAACGTGACACACAACGAACACTCAGTGTTAGAAAACGGCTTTAAATGGTTTTACTTTAGGGTTGAGAAAAGAAAATAAATAGAAATGGGTGATTTTAATTTAAACAGAACATCAGAACTTTCTCACTCACACACACACATACACACACATACACACACTCACACATACACACACACACATACACATATTCACACACACTTACACACACAATCACACACATACACACACTCACACACACACACACACACACACACTCACACATACACACACACAAACTCACACACATACACACACATACACTCACACATACACACACACACATACACACACTCACACACACATACACACACTCACACACATACACACACATACACACACACTCACACACACTCACACATACACACACACTCACACACACATACACACTCACACACATACACACACTCACACATATACACACACACACACACTCACACATACACACACACATACACACACACACATGCACATACATACACACACACACACACATACACACACACACAGACACACATACACACACATACACATACACACACACACAGACACACATACACACACACAGACACACATACACACACACAGACACACATACACACACATACACACACACACACACACACACACACACACACACACACTGCAGAAGCCGCATGTCATGCTCAGACGTATTTTAAGGCCCGTCTGCTCCGTCTGTTTATTTGACATGGCACGCCACTTGCTCACCATCAGATGTCATCTGATTGGAATGCTGGAAATGAAAATATTCCCATCGACCGTCCGGCTTCATGGAATTTCGCTTTTAGTACCTTGGATGGCGGACAGCCGCGTCTTTCAGTGTGCATGACGCTGAGTCGCTGGATTCAGAGTGTGAGAGAGCTGTGTGTGTGTGTGTGTCTGTGTGTGTGTGTGTGTGAATCAGTCACACGGCAGAGTCACTGTGTTTTATATACGGTGCTGATTTCAGTCTCAGGACAGAGACGAGTTTTTCACATACACACATATTTACACACAGACATTCACATACACACACATAAACACATATTTACACACATACACACATATACACACACACTCATATATAGTGATCAGTACTTCATGACTTCAACAAGACTAATTTCATATTTAAATCTAGAATGAATCTCATGCAGTTTATGATCATACAGTACACAGTTAGTGAAGATTAATGATTTATAATCCCACTGTCTGTGTTTATAATGATTTATAATCCCACTGTCTGTGTTTATAATGATTTATAATCCCACTGTCTGTGTTTATAATGATTTATAATCCCACTCTCAGTGTTTATAATGATTTATAATCCCACTCTCAGTGTTTATAATGATTTATAATCCCACTCTGTGTTTATAATGATTTGTAATCCCACTGTCAGTGTTTATAATGATTTATAATCCCACTGTCTGTGATTATAATGATTTATAATCCCACTCTCAGTGTTTATAATGATTTATAATCCCACTCTGTGTTTATAATGATTTGTAATCCCACTGTCAGTGTTTATAATGATTTATAATCCCACTCTGTGTTTATAATGATTTATAATCCCACTCTCAGTGTTTATAATGATTAATAATCCCACTGTCTGTGTTTATAATGATTTGTAATCCCACTGTCAGTGTTTATAATGATTTATAATCCCACTCTGTGTTTATAATGATTTATAATCCCACTCTCAGTGTTTATAATGATTTATAATCCCACTCTCAGTGTTTATAATGATTTATAATCCCACTCTCAGTGTTTATAATGATTTATAATCCCACTCAGTGTTTATAATGATTTATAATCAAACTGCAAAACAATATTACAATACAAACACACACACACACACACACACACACACATACAGAGTGGAAAGTTATTTCTAACTTAATTTCGAATTGATTTGTATTAAACTCCACTGAACAGTCGAGCCCTGGACCTGTGTGTTTTTCCGAGCTGAATCGCTGGAACACTTTTAGACTGGACGCTGGGAAAATTCGACCTCATGCTTCAAGGCTTTACCCTTTTTCCCAGTACACTGATGTTCCAGTCTGCAGGAGGAATGGAATTCACTCAGTATAAAGAAATAAATGATCCTCTGATCTAAAGTTTAACTGATAATCAG